>NC_041360.1:25545335-25572835 GCF_900634415.1 Cottoperca gobio
GGACACACAGAGAGAGAGACACACAGGAGGACACACAGAGAGGACACAGAGAGAGGACACACAGAGAGGACACAGAGGACACACAGAGAGGACACACAGAGAGGACACACAGAGAGGACACACAGAGAGAGGACACACAGAGAGGACACACAGAGAGGACACACAGAGAGGACACACAGAGAGAGGACACACAGAGAGGACACAGAGAGGACACACAGAGAGGACACACAGGAGGACACAGAGAGAGGACACACAGAGAGGACACAGAGAGGACACACAGAGAGAGGACACACAGAGGGACACAGAGAGGACACACAGAGAGGACACACAGAGAGGACACACAGAGAGGACACAGAGAGAGGAGAGAGGACACACAGAGAGGACACACAGAGAGGACACAGAGAGAGGAGAGAGGACACACAGAGAGGACACACAGAGAGGACACAGAGAGAGGAGAGAGGACACACAGAGAGGACACACAGAGAAGAGAGGACACACAGAGGAGAGAGATCCCAGAGGGGACACACAGATGAGGACACAAGACGAAGACAAGAGAGGACACACAGAGAAGGACCACCCAAGAAGGACCAGAGAGGACACAGAGAGGACACAGAGAGGACACACAGAGAGGACACA
The DNA here is from genome assembly GCF_900634415.1 of Cottoperca gobio. Lineage (NCBI taxonomy): Eukaryota > Metazoa > Chordata > Actinopteri > Perciformes > Bovichtidae > Cottoperca > Cottoperca gobio. The sequence goes on from NC_041360.1 coordinate 25,545,972, forward strand.
CAGAGAGGACACACAGAGAGGACACACAGAGAGAGGACACAGAGAGAGGACACACAGAGAGGACACACAGAGAGGACACACAGAGAGAGGACACACAGAGAGGACACAGAGAGGACACACAGAGAGGACACAGAGAGAGGACACACAGAGAGAGGACACACAGAGAGGACACAGAGAGGACACACAGAGAGGACACACAGAGAGGACACACAGAGAGGACACACAGAGAGGACACACAGAGAGGACACACAGAGAGGACACAGAGAGAGGAGAGAGGACACACAGAGAGGACACACAGAGAGGACACAGAGAGAGGAGAGAGGACACACAGAGAGGACACACAGAGAGGACACAGAGAGAGGAGAGAGGACCACAGAGGAGGACACAAGAGAGGACACACAGAGGACAAGAGAGACACAGCAGAGGAGGACACAGAGAGCGGAGACGCGGCACACATGAGAGGACACACAGAGATGGACACAGCTGAGAGAGAGAGGACACACAGAGAGGACAACAGAGAGGACACAGAGAGAGGAGGAGGACACAACAGAGAGGACACACGAGAAGAGTAGAGGAACACAGAGAGGAGGAACACACCAGAGAGGAACACAGAGAGGACACACAGAGAGGACACCACAGAGAGGAACACCCCAGAGAAGAGAGGAACACACAAGAGAGGACACACAGGAGAGGCACACAGGAGATGAGGACACACAGAAGAGGGACAACAGAGAGGACACACAGAGAGGACCACACAGAGAGGACCACAGAGAGGGACACACAGAGAGGACACCAGAGAGAGGACACCACGAGAGAGGACACACAGAGAGGACACAGAGAGAGGACACACAGAGAGGACACACAGAGAGGACACACAGAGAGAGGACACACAGAGAGGACACACAGAGAGAGGACACACAGAGAGGACACACAGAGAGGACACACAGAGAGGACACACAGAGAGGACACACAGAGAGGACACACAGAGAGAGGACACACAGAGAGGACACACAGAGAGGACACACAGAGAGAGGACACACAGAGAGGACACACACACAGAGAGGACACACAGAGAGGACACACAGAGAGGACACAGAGAGAGGACACACAGAGAGGACACACAGAGAGGACACACAGAGAGGACACACAGAGAGGACACACAGAGAGGACACACAGAGAGGACACACAGAGAGACCACACAGGAGAGGACACACGAGAGAGGGACACACAGAGACACAGAGAGGGACACACAGAGAGGGACACACAGAGAGGACACAGAGAGAGGACACAGAGAGGACACACAGAGAGAGGACACACAGAGAGAGGACACACAGAGAGGACACGAGAGAGAGACACAGAGGACACACAGAGACACCGAGGACCCAGAGAGAGGACACACAGAGAAGAGGACACCAGAGAGGACACAGAGAGGACACAGAGAGGACACAGAGAGACACACAGAGAGAGGACACACAGAGAGAGGACACAGAGAGGACACAGAGAGAGAGGACACAGAGGACACACAGAGGACACACAGAGAGGACACAGAGAGAGGGACACCACAGAGAGAGGACACAGAGAGGACACAGAGAGGACCACAGAAGAGGAACACAGAGAGAGGACACACAGAGAGAGGACACAGAGAGGACACAGAGAGGACACACAGAGAGGACACACAGAGAGGACACAGAGAGGACACACAGAGAGGGACACACAGAGAGGACACAGAGAGGACACACAGAGAGGACACACAGAGAGGACACAGAGGACACACAGAAAGGACACAGAGAGAGGACACACAGAGAGGACACACAGAGAGGACACAGAGCACCGTAAACACATGTTTTAGGACATTTAATCAGAGGACAGTCAGGATCCAAGGGGAGGGAAGTTGTTGGTTGTTAACACCTTTTTTTTTATGATTTTCAACATCCAGTGTTGCCCGGGGACACTTGTTCCTCATGACAGTGCAGTACGTATCGATTCATCCATCTTTCTGGTTCTCATTAGTCAATAATGGCTTTTAATATATTATATTAAAAGCAAAATGAACATTTCTTTATATTTAAATATAACTGAATGTTGTTTGTAGAGCAGCCACAGTAATATTAATATGATATAAAACAGCAAAGTAATAATATCTCACCAACAGAGCTGCAGCTGCTCAGATTACAGCCGGATGTTATGTAATTTAAGAGTTTAGTTAATAATCATTCACTTCATCCTGTTAGACATTTGAGCGAATGTCGTTAATGTAGCGTAGGAATATTTGAGTTATGGCCAAAAAGGTGTTTTGTGAGCTCACAGTGACCTTTGAACCCTTTCATGCTCGAGTCCAAGTCGTTGCTTCTGCTAGATTAAAGACATTTCCTGAAGGCGTTCATTGGATATCACGTTCACGAAGAATGGGACAGATGTACGTACGGACGACCTTATTATATACATCATAATATAATAAATAATATGATTCAAGTTTATAAAGAATGAAAAACACAGACATCAGTCAGCATCTGTCCTCTGCTGTTTACAAGAATGTAAACTTGTTTGTAACAATTCGCCGTTAGCCGAGCTCGCGCACTGCTTATTGAACAGGCGTATTGAAATATATATAAAATATATATAAATATATATAAAATATGTATATAAAATATATATTTTGTATAAAAAAGATGTATATAAAATATATATATAATATATATATATAAATATGTATATAAATTATATAATATACATATAAAATATGTATATTATATATAAAATATTGGCTTTTTACTTGCAAAGTGCACTTAAAGTAAGAAGCACAGTTGGAGGAGCTCAGCTCGACACAGAGAGCAGATGCTAGATGTGATAATAAATGATCACTCAGCGTAACTGCAGTGGCGTGTTTGGGTGGGCCGGCAGGTACCTTGGAGAGCAGGTACAGGCTGAGCACTTGTTTGCAGTAGTTGTTTCCGTGGCGACACTGATCCAGAAGTTTCTGGAGCTGGACAGCGAGCTCGTCTTCAGGGAGGGGGAGAACCACGAAGGACGACAGGCTGCTGAATGAGGGAGCTGGAGGACAAGGAAATATGGATTTTATGGATGAAAGCTCAGTTCTAAACTTTGTAGAACATAAAGCAGCCTTTCAAACGTTTACTTGTGTTGGTTTTAAGGAATGAGCATCAAATTGGTAATTTCCCCAACACACAGCCTCCTCTGGTCAACATGGACGCAGGAGTTCCTCAGGGTTTGATTTGAGGGCCTTTTCTTTTTCAATTTGTGTCATTTCTGTTATTTTTCTCTGTGAACTTGTTTCATCATGTTATTAATATTTAGGAAACTATAGAGATGCTGCCATTATCATCACTAACACATACAGGAGAGACGTGTCAACACATGGTCAGGCTCCAGCATATCTTAAAGATCTCATAGTACCTTATAAACCAACTAGAGCATTACGCTCCCAGACTGCAGGGTTACTTGTTGGTTTCTTTTAGGAAGTCTTTCCTTGTGTGATGCGAGGGTCTAAGGACAGAGGGTCTAAGGACAGAGGGTCTGAGGACAGAGGGTCTGAGGACAGAGAGTCTAGTACAGAGGGTCTGAGGACAGAGGGTCTGAGGACAGAGGGTCTGAGGACAGAGGGTCTGAGGACAGAGAGTCTAAGTACAGAGGGTCTAAGCACAGAGGGTCTACGGACAGAGGGTCTAAGGACAGAGGGTCTGAGGACAGAGGGTCTACGGACAGAGGGTCTAAGTACAGAGGGTCTAAGTACAGAGGGTCTGAGGACAGAGGGTCTAAGGACAGAGGGTCTGAGGACAGAGGGTCTGTAAGGACAGAGGGTCTGAGGACAGAGGGTGTAAGGACAGAGGGTCTAAGGCACAGAGGGTCTGAGGACAGAGGGTGTAAGGACAGAGGGTCTAAGCACAGAGGGTCTACGGACAGAGGGTTTAAGGACAGAGGGTCTGAGGACAGAGGGTCTACGGACAGAGGGTCTAAGTACAGAGGGTCTGAGGACAGAGGGTGTAAGGACAGAGGGTCTAAGCACAGAGGGTCTACGGACAGAGGGTCTAAGGACAGAGGGTCTGAGGACAGAGGGTCTACGGACAGAGGGTCTAAGTACAGAGGGTCTAAGTACAGAGGGTCTGAGGACAGAGGGTCTAAGGACAGAGGGTCTGAGGACAGAGGGTGTAAGGACAGAGGGTCTGAGGACAGAGGGTGTAAGGACAGAGGGTCTAAGGACAGAGGGTCTGAGGACAGAGGGTGTTGTATCCTGTACAGTCTGTAAACACTGAGACAAATGTATAATTTGTGATATTGGGCTCTATAAATAAATTTGATTTGAACACACGGCTGTAATCAGTATCGTGTCATCTTGGCTATGTTTTGTTGCTAGCTTGCATTGCTATATGTACTGCCAGCTGGCTAACACTGGCACACTTATAGATGACGTTAAATGTGCTTATGAATAAATGTAATCTACGCTGCGATGTTGCTACTTTTACTGAAGAGTAATTCTTCCACCTGGAAGAAGTATCAGCAGAGTGCCATTATTACTCCTGATGAAGCAAAGCGATGGTTTGAGTACGCAGAATATATTGTGATGAAGGTCTAACGCAGTGTAAACACAGTATATACAGTACATATGGAAGGTATAGTGCAGCTTACAGCTGGTGAGCTTCTTGGGCAGAGCGTCCGACGCCTCCTCTTGTGCTTCAGGCTTCAGTTCTCCAGAGGCCAGACCTCGGCAGCGCAGCACCACCCACATGTCTGGGTGGTGCAGGGAAAAGTAACGGCAGACCCGGCTGGCTTCGTGGATACTGCCGTCGTCTAATAACTGACCGATCAGCGCAGCCAGTACGCTCCTCTCCTCTGGACTCAGCGGCGAGTCGACGCTCAGCTCAGCCTGCTGCTCGCAGTGACCCGGGAGTCCGTCCACGCTGAGACACTTCTCTGTGTTCAGGCTGGATATGTTGGAGAAGGAGAACTGCTTTATCAGCACTTCGTATGTGTTCATCTCAGGCGTGATGGCGGCCGGCGGCAGGTTGAAAACGCTCTCCTTCTCCCTGGCGACGGCGAGGACGTGACGTCGCACCCGGCTGATCCACAGCTTCTTCTCCAGGCTCTCCAGTTTGTCCCCAGGAGCCGGGACTGAGTAGCGAGAGCCAGTGAGCGGCGAGGCAGAGCAGCAGGCAGCGCTCCTGGACGTCCATCAGCTCGGAGGAGGCCCACGCCCCGGCTCCGGCCCCCATCCCGGCCCCTGCCTGCGACAGGAAGAACTGCGAGGCTGATTCTGGATCAGTGCCGTCAGTCTTCAGCTGCTCGTGACATTTCCTCCAGAGACCGACTCGGGTCTCCAACCTTCTCCACTGACGCTTGGACTTCTGGGAGTTTACTTCCTGGAGAAGCTGCAGGAACACAGAAATAAACATCACATAAAACAACATGCAATTCACCGGCACCGGAGTACAAGTCAATACAGTTAGTGTTCCTTACATTAACACTTACATTTGATTATTCCAGAACTCGGGTTGAGCCATGTATTTAGAGGGTTTTAATCCAGATTATGTTGTTTATGGAGACGGTTTTAGATTTAAAGTTATTGTTTCTTTATTGGATTTACTCCATTATTCATTATATTATAATAATATTTTACGTTGCTGTTGTTGCACCTGTGCATGTGTGTAGAGGTTTGAATGTTCTAGAATATTACTAAAAGACAATAAATACAGTCTAAAAACAAACAAACATTAAAAAGATATGTAGTGAGCAGGTCAGCGTTTAATGTACAGATCAGATCTTTATGTTGCAAGTCGCACCAGAGCAGCGGTCTTCACTATGTTTACGTGAGCGCCACGTTGAGAGGACAGAGTCAACAGGAGAGACACTTTTACCGCAAAGTATGAAAAGCTACATCCAGTCATAAAAAGCACGTCTGTTTATTAATCTGTCCTCCAGCCAGAACATACAACCAATACATTCATTAAAAGCAGGATTATCTTAATACTGGGACGATGTTGTCAAACTCTGCAAACAATATTTCTGCTGAAGCCACAAAGCAGTTTCACAATGTTTGAGTCTGAGAAGGTTCTTTGCCCGAGACAAACTCCATGCGATCTCAAAGGATGCCTCAGTGAATCGTTCAGCTGTATCAGTCGTCCTGTGTTTGAGCCTTCGTTGTCCAGAAACAGAAGAAAGCTGCTCTATTGTTTTTACTCAGTTCTCTTCCAGGTGCGTAAGTTTCGTTGAATTTTGGATGCGTCGTTTGGAGATGCGGCTTCAACTGACTTCTCTTGAAACAGAGCCGGTGTGTTTGCACATTAAGCACAAAGGGTTCGACTCGTGGAGGACAAATACAAACTCCTCTGTCCACTTGTCTTGAATGTTCCTTTACTCGTCTTGTGTGGCTCGTACCTTGCTCTTTCTTTTTTAACGGGAGCAGCTGTTGTCTGTCCACAAACCACATCTCCAGCATCTTCCTCTCGACTCCGCTGTGGTTTGATGCTCCAAAGACAAATCTTAATGTTCCTCGTGTGTCACGCTTTGTTTCTGTCCACCTGCTGTGCAACTCTTTAATAAGAAATGGATCCATTGTCCATCTGTAGAAACACACGCGAACTAGCACGTAATGGTGAAACGAGTGGACCGGAGCCAAACTAACGCGAGTAGTGAAGTGCCAGGTTGGTCGTAGCATCCTCCAATTTAAATGTTCCAATTTAGCGATATAAACTATTTTTAAGCAAATGTCCATATTCATAAGCATGCTTATGATGACATATTGTTAATGAGCTTAAGTTTATTTCTTTCTATACTAGCCCACCACGTATCTACCCGTCCAAGAGCACATTCACCATGTAGTGCTCAGTAGCGGGTCGTCAGGGCCAGCAAGGCCTTCTCTGCTGGCCTAAACATCATCAGAATATACATTTAACTTTTATATATTTTCTCCACCAATATGTATTAAATTATTCCTCAGAGTCTATCCTCTTCACGTCATAGCTTTCCTCTGGGTTGCGCTGCTTCCAGCCTCAGATGGAGATTTGGAGGGCTGGCCTTTATGTTAGAGCTTTTATCCAATCATATTCCAGCCATGATGTGTTGCCAGGGTCCAAGAGATCTGCCCTGAGGCCTTCAGAAGCAACAGTGCGGACGCCTGTCGCTTAAAGTGAACGGAGACAAAACTGTGGCGTTAACCAATCAGATGTCGAGTTGGGGACACCGGGGCCAGCTAGCAGGCGTACGATAACGTCAGCATGTCCACGTCTTTTGATTGGATACGCACTATTGAGAGGCGGAGCTAGCAGAGCTAGCAAACTTTGAACGAGCTCATTTAGATTTCTACAAGCTGTTTGTTTCCACCCACAACGGCTGAAGGAGGAGAAGAGATCGATGTGGTCGCAGATATCATTACAACGACATTTTCAACACAAACTTTTCAAGAAAAGCTAGACATCGTGAGAAGAGAACGGCCAACCCCGACGCTAGCGAGCCTATCACAGCCGGGAAAAGGGTTTGTCCACCACTTTCAAATCACTAAGTACGAGCGGTACCCCCGGCTCACAGCCTCCGAGAGGCGCTGCACATTGTACTGCTGGGAAAGCCTGCTATCTACAACTGATGGATTTGGTGTTTGGAGCCACACTGGGTTTGGAAACTTGAGTTGTGTAACCAAGGCAGCAACGAGACACCAAAGCACGGCTGGGCACTTACAACGGTGCTTTTGAAAACCTTTGGGACACCCGAGTGGATCTACAGCTCAACGAACAAGTGCGCAGGGAAACGGAGCTCCACAACGAAAGGGTGAACAAAAATAGGGAAATGCGGATTTTTTGATTGTAAATGCTTCGTAAATATTAACATAACTCTGTTGTTAAGGTGATGCAACGCCCGGTTATACTGCGTTTCTGTCTACATGTATAGTTTCTAGAGCCATGGCGTCATAATGATGGTATTAAGAGGGGGAATAATTCAGGTAGGACTGTAGGACATCACTGAAGGCCGAGGTGTGAAGTGCACGGCCCGCCACTGGTAGTGCTGATAGACCGCCAAAACTGGCAACTCCGCAGTGAGTCAGTGTCGGCCGAGGAAGTTTAAATATCTTGTTTCTCGTCTATATTGTCATCTTTTATCAATTATTATTATCTATTATTGTATTATTATTTGTAGGCTAATAGAGCAGACAATGTGTTTTAATGGGTTGTATGCAATAGCCCTGCTTGTGTTTAGTGTTTTTATGAAATATCTGTATCGACTCCATAATCATATCTAGCACTCCTTTATTTAGCCCACTGCCACGCGAGCCGCAGGAGGCTCTCGAACCGCAGGAGGCTCTCGAGCCACGCAATGAGTACTGCTCTAGAGTGAAGCTCCAGAATGGACACGCTCATCCTCTGGGGACTATATATAAATATGATGGATAATTATTAAGATATTTGAGATATTGTGCTGCCAACAAAAGCACTGATTCAAAATGTAAAATATATATGTTGTCAAATAATGTGGAATACGTGTAAATGCTAAACTGTGAACATCAGTGAGCAGGTGTCCTGCGAGGGGAACGAGACCTGGCTGAGCAGCAGGCGGTGGACGGGTAGGCCGGCCAGCAGCGCCACCTGCCGGGCCTGCCTGTAGCGCCCCCTGGCCTGCAGAGCATCCACTGCAGCCTGGAACTCCTCCTGCTGGACGGAGGGAGAAGTGCACTGCAGCAGCCGGGGAGACAGGCTGACCTCTGACCCCTGCAGCAACTGACTGAGCTGACTCAGCTTCCTGAAGTCTGGACCTGCGCGCACACACACACACACACACACACACACACACACACACACACACACACACACACACACACACACACACACACACACACACACACACACACACACACACACACACACACACACACACACACACACACACACACACAGGAATTAGCGAGAATCAAACCTGTGATGTTACCAATAAATGACATTACATTCAGGTTAGTTTCTCAGAGGGTTAGTTTATATATTATTTATTTATATATTTAGTCGTGGAGGAATAAACGGATGAATGTAAGAATGCAGATTCTTATCTTTTAACATTATAAATCGATTCAAGACTTCCAAAAATAGATTAAAAAGTATTTTTTCTACAAAGCAGCGAGACGTTCACTGAAAGTGGCGAGCGTCGTTCTGTGGTTTTTGTTTATTTTGTGAGAAATGACGATGCAGCGAGCAGAAGACAACAAACGCTGTTCGTGTTACAGGAAGCGTCCACATGCAGAACGTGTTCTGGACGTCACTCAGTCGCCACGTTTCTCTCACCGTTGGATTTGAGGAGTTTGTCGACGTCGGCCAGCAGCTGCAGCAGCCGGTGGAGGTCGTACTGCGAGGAGCAGCGCTGCAGCATCGTGAGCAGCAGCACGGACGCCTGGCTCTCCACCCACTGCAGGGGGGGGGCACCGCACAGGGGGGGGGCTCCGTTTCTCAGCTGCGTCAGTAAACAGGAGGAAGAAGAGGAAGAAGAAGACGAAGACGAAGAGGAAGAAGAAGAGGAAGAAGAGGAAGAAGAGGAAGACGAAGAGGAAGAAGAGGAAGAAGAGGAAGAGGAAGAAGAAGAGGAAGAAGGAGGAAGAAGAGGAGGAAGAAGGAGGAAGAAGAAGAGGACGAAGAAGAAGAGGACGAAGAGGAAGACGAAGAGGAAGAAGAAGAAGAGGAAGAGGAGGAAGAAGAGGAAGAGGAAGAAGAAGAGGAAGAAGAAGAGGAGGAAGAAGAAGAGGAAGAAGAAGAGGAAGAAGGAGGAAGAGGAAGAAGAAAAGGAAGAGGAGGAAGAGGAAGAGGAAGAAGAAGAGGAAGAGGAAGAAGAGGAGGAAGAGGAAGAAGAGGTCTTTACTACATCATAGCAGTTTTTAAGTGATCTCCACTTTTAATAAAATGTTTTAAACCAAAGTGTTTTATTATCGTTGTGTTGTTATTATGTTATTATTATAAATGTTGTTATTATAAATATTATTATTATAATGTTGTTTATAATATATTATTATAAATGTTGTTATTATAAATGTTATTATTATAATGTTGTTATTATACATCTTATTATTATACTGTTGTTATTATATGTTCTTATTATATTTTTCTTATAATGTTTTTCTTATCCCTGTTATTTTCTCCTGTTCTTCTTCTACCCTGTTGTTCTCCCTGTTCTTCTTGTTCTTCTTCTCCCTGTTCTTCTTCTCCTGTTGTTCTCCCTGTTCTTCTTCTCCTGTTTTTCTTCTCCCTGTTGTTCTTCTCCCTCTTCTTCTTCTCCGTTGTTCTTCTCCCTGTTGTTCTTCTCCCTGTTGTTCTTCTCCCTGTTGTTCTTCTCCTGTTGTTCTTCTCCCTGTTCTTCTCCCTGTTGTTCTTCCCCTGTTCTTCTCCCTCTTCTTCTTCTCCCTGTTGTTCTTCTCCCTGTTGTTCTCCCTGTTTGTTCTTCTCCCTGTTGTTCTCCTGTTTTCTTCTCCTCTCTTCTTCTCCCTGTTTTTTTTCTCCCTCTTCTTCTCCTGTTGTCTTCTCCCGTTCTTCTCCCTCTTCTTCTTCTCCCTTTGTTCTTCTCCCTGTTGTTCTCCCTGTTGTTCTTCTCCTGTTGTTCTCCCTTCTTCTCCCTCCTCTTCTTCTCCCTCCTCTTCTTCTCCCTCCTCTTCTTCTCCCTGTTCTTCCCCTGTTCTTTCCTGTTGTTTCTCCCTGTTCTTCTCCCTGTTCTTCTTCTCCCTGTTTCTTCTCCCTGTTCTTCTTCTCCCTGTTTCTCCCTGTTGTTCCTCTCCCTCTTCTTCTTCTCCTGTTCTTCTCCCTTTCTTCTTCTCCCTCTTCTTCTCCCTCTTCTTCTTCTCCCTGTTGTTCTTCTCCCTGTTGTTCTTCTCCCTGTTCTTCTTCTCCCTGTTCTTCTCCCTGTTGTTCTCCCTGTTTTCTTCTCCCTGTTCTTCTTCTCCTGTTCTTCTTCCCCCTGTTCTTCTCCCTGTTGTTCTTCTCCCTCTTCTTCTTCTCCCCTGTTCTTCTTCTCCCTGTTGTTCTTCTCCCTGTTGTTCTTCTCCCTGTTGTTCTTCTCCCTGTTCTCTCCCTGTTGTTCTCCCGTTTCTTCTCCCTGTTCTTCTTCTCCCGGTTGTTCTTCTCCCTTTTGTTCTCCCTGTTGTTCTTCTCCGTTCTTCTTCTCCTGTTTTCTTCCCCCTGTTTCTCCCTGTTGTTCTTCTCCCTCTTCTTCTTCTCCCTGTTGTTTCTCCCTGTTCTTCTTCTCCCTGTTGTTCTTCTCCCTGTTGTTCTCCCTGTTCTTCTCCTCCTGTTCTTCTCCTGTTCTTCTTCTCCCTGTTGTTCTCCCTGTCTTCTCCTCCCTCTTCTTCTTCCCCTTTTTCTTCTCCCTGTTGTTCGCCCTGTTTCTTCTCCTCCCTGTTCTTCTTCTCCCCTGTTGTTCTCCCTGTTCTTCTTACTCCCTGTTCTTCTTCTCCCTGTTGTTCTCCCTGTTCTTCTCCTCCCTGTTCTTCTTCTCCCTGTTCTTCTTCTCCCTGTTGTTCTCCTGTTCTTCTTCTCCCTGTTGTTCTTCTCCCTCTTCTTCTTCTACCTGTTGTTTTCTCCCTCTTATTCTTCTCACCTGTTGTTCTTCTCCCTGTTGTTCTTCTCCCTGTTGTTCTTCTCCCTCTTCTTCTTCTCCTGTTGTTCTTCTCCCTGTTCTTCCTTCTCCCTGTTCTTCTCCCTGTTTGTTCTTCTCCCTGTTGTTCTTCTCCCTGTTCTTCTTCTCCCTCTTCTTCTCCCTCTTCTTCTCCTGTCATTCTCCCTCTTCTTCTTCTCCTGTTCTTCTTCTCCCTGTTGTTCTTCTCCCTGTTGTTCTTCTCCCTGTTCTTCTTCTCCCTCTTCTTCTCCCTCTTCTTCTTCTCCCTCTTCTTCTTCTCCCTGTTGTTCTTCTCCCTGTTGTTATTATAAATATTATTATTTATTGAATTATTTTAAAACATTATTTAATTGCATATCTATAAAGGTCTTTTGAGTACGTCTTTAATATTAACGAGCAGACTCACAGTGAGGAGCGTCCTCTGGAAATCCAGCAGCTTCTCTTTGGCCTCAGAGAAGTTCCTGAAGTCACAACACAACTGGAACATCTGCAGCAGCAGCAGCAGCGGACAGTCCTGATAGGAAACACACATCTGAGAGTGAGACCAGCAGCGCACAGTCCTGACAGGAAACACACATCTGAGTCAGACCAGCAGCGGACAGTCCTGACAGGAAACACACATCTGAGAGTGAGACCAGCAGCGGACAGTCCTGACAGGAAACGCACATCTGAGTCAGACCAGCAGCGGACAGTCCTGACAGGAAACACACATCTGAGAGTCAGACCAGCAGCGCACAGTCCTGACAGGAAACACACATCTGAGTCAGACCAGCAGCGCACAGTCCTGACAGGAAACACACATCTGAGAGTCAGACCAGCAGCGCACAGTCCTGACAGGAAACACACATCTGAGAGTCAGACCAGCAGCGCACAGTCCTGACAGGAAACACACATCTGAGAGTGAGACCAGCAGCGGACAGTCCTGACAGGAAACGCACATCTGAGTCAGACCAGCAGCGGACAGTCCTGACAGGAAACACACATCTGAGAGTCAGACCAGCAGCGCACAGTCCTGACAGGAAACACACATCTGAGTCAGACCAGCAGCGCACAGTCCTGACAGGAAACACACATCTGAGAGTCAGACCAGCAGCGCACAGTCCTGACAGGAAACACACATCTGAGTCAGACCAGCAGCGCACAGTCCTGACAGGAAACACACATCTGAGAGTCAGACCAGCAGCGGACAGTCCTGACAGGAAACACACATCTGAGAGTCAGACCAGCAGCGCACAGTCCTGACAGGAAACACACATCTGAGAGTCAGACCAGCAGCGCACAGTCCTGACAGGAAACACACATCTGAGTCAGACCAGCAGCGCACAGTCCTGACAGGAAACACACATCTGAGTCAGACCAGCAGCGCACAGTCCTGACAGGAAACACACATCTGAGTCAGACCAGCAGCGGACAGTCCTGACAGGAAACACACATCTGAGTCAGACCAGCAGCGCACAGTCCTGACAGGAAACACACATCTGAGAGTCAGACCAGCAGCGCACAGTCCTGACAGGAAACACACATCTGAGAGTCAGACCAGCAGCGCACAGTCCTGACAGGAAACACACATCTGAGTCAGACCAGCAGCGCACAGTCCTGACAGGAAACACACATCTGAGAGTCAGACCAGCAGCGGACAGTCCTGACAGGAAACACACATCTGAGTCAGACCAGCAGCGGACAGTCCTGACAGGAAACACACATCTGAGTCAGACCAGCAGCGCACAGTCCTGACAGGAAACACACATCTGAGAGTGAGACCAGCAGCGCACAGTCCTGACAGGAAACACACATCTGAGAGTGAGACCAGCAGCGCACAGTCCTGACAGGAAACACACATCTGAGAGTGAGACCAGCAGCGCACAGTCCTGACAGGAAACACACATCTGAGAGTGAGACCAGCAGCGCACAGTCCTGACAGGAAACACACATCTGAGAGTGAGACCAGCAGCGCACAGTCCTGACAGGAAACACACATCTGAGAGTCAGACCAGCAGCGCACAGTCCTGACAGGAAACACACATCTGAGTCAGACCAGCAGCGCACAGTCCTGACAGGAAACACACATCTGTGAGTCAGACCAGCAGCGCACAGTCCTGACAGGAAACACACATCTGAGAGTGAGACCAGCAGCGCACAGTCCTGACAGGAAACACACATCTGAGAGTGAGACCAGCAGCGCACAGTCCTGACAGGAAACACACATCTGAGAGTCAGACCAGCAGCGCACAGTCCTGACAGGAAACACACATCTGAGAGTGAGACCAGCAGCGCACAGTCCTGACAGGAAACACACATCTGAGTCAGACCAGCAGCGCACAGTCCTGACAGGAAACACACATCTGAGTCAGACCAGCAGCGCACAGTCCTGACAGGAAACACACATCTGAGTCAGACCAGCAGCGCACAGTCCTGACAGGAAACACACATCTGAGAGTCAGACCAGCAGCGCACAGTCCTGACAGGAAACACACATCTGAGTCAGACCAGCAGCGCACAGTCCTGACAGGAAACACACATCTGAGAGTGAGACCAGCAGCGGACAGTCCTGACAGGAAACACACATCTGAGTCAGACCAGCAGCGCCGCAGCTCGCCACAGGAGGCTGAACACTTCTGGAGGTCGTGTGTGTGAATGCACCAAGACGTGCACGCCGTCGCAGCTTCTGCTAAGTCTGTCAATCAAAATCATCTGGTTCTGATGAATTTAATTTATTATCTGAATATAAGACGTTCGTTGTTTTACACTCATCATTCTTTTCTTTTCTGCAATAACGATGTGACATTCATGCCAATGAGTCAGGACACCGTTCAGAAAGAATGAACTGAAAGCAGCCAGAAGTTACATCTGACCGTACGGGGAGAGTTTGGATGCTCAGAAGTTGAAGAGTACGCTGTATTTAGAATATGAAGCCTGTCTCTGCTCTCGTCAAAGCCACCAGACTCCATTAACAAAAACACTCATTTTACTTTACATATATTTCTTTCTATCCCTAAACACGTTGTGCTGCCCCCCCGTGCGCCGCAGGCAGTGTTGAGCTTCCTGCTGCGACTCCGGTCTGCTTCTAAAAACTGCATCTGCTGCACCCCCCTTAATGCAGTCAGCAAGAAGACTTAAGTCTCACGCATTATTCCACTTAATAAAACTTCAAGCATGTGGATGACTCCACTTACAACATACAAACGACCCCTTGAAGCATCAGAAGATGTAATATGCTGAGAGAACAGCAGGTGTTGTGTGGAAACACTGCTGCAGACAGTCACGTCTCAGCTTTTTACCTTCTGGAAGAGCTGGAAGCCTCGGAGGAGGGGCCTGACGTGGCCCCGCCCCAGCAGTGTCCTCCAGATGATTGACAGGTCATGCAGGGTCCACTGGTGGTGCTGGGGGGCTTCATCCAGGTGGGAGGTGGCTTCCCCAGCTGTGACATCATCCACGGAGGTCAACACCCACACACAAAGGCACGGCTGCAGCTCCGCCCCCTGTCGAGGCGAACGAGTGATCAGATAATTAAACAGCGGCGCAGGGATGACATGTTTTTGTAGGCGACCCTGAAGGCAGCGTCTCCACAAACAGGATTTTAACTTTGATTCTGGATTATTGCAGAAAATGTTTCTGTGGCAAACAAACGTTTATGATATTTATAACCTCCACAAATTAACACTTTCATGATTTATGAATTAAAAAGCTAACTACACCAGTGACATGACTTCACCACGAAGATAAAGGCGTTTAACGCCCGCCACCCTGTCGTCTCCGGATCCTTAATAAGTCTTAAAGGAATTTAATTCATTCGTTTAGTTCTGAAAGAAAAGTCTTAAATCTAACTTGCTGACTCACTTCCTGGTTCTAGTTCCTGCAGCGCTGAGTTATGTTGTTATTATATTATTAACGGTGCAGGCGCAGGGAGCTGTGTTCCTTTACCTGTTGACAGGCAGCCATCACAGCCAGTGTTGGGCAGCGCTGCACCAGCGCCTCCTGCAGCAGGTACCTGCAGGGCGCCGCCTCCTCCTGGCTCTGCAGGAGGACCTGGAACAGCTCCCCGGGGTGCTCCGGACTCCCAGGGGCCTCCTCTGTGTTGGGAGAGCCTGACTGCTCCTCGGAGCCACAGAGCCACTTCCTCTGACTGAACACCTGCAGCTCCTGGAACGCCAGACTCAGGTGGGCCTGCAGGGCGGGGCCGAACCGAGCTGCCAGCGACCTCACCTGCAGGAAGAACAGAACAGATCAGGACTGCACCACATGAGGAAAATATGTGATTGCGTTGTTAAATATATAATAAATATAATATACAGATGTGTGTGTGTGTGTGTGTGTTCACCTGCTGGGGCGGGAAGTTGTGCAGCTGGACAAACAACAGGAAGTGGATGAACTGTCCGTCATCAGTGCAGTGGGCGGGATAAACAGAGCTGAGCTGCAGACTGTGGAGCTGACAGAACTGAACAGGCAACGCCCAATCCTGAGCCGCCTCGTAGGACGACCTGACACACACACACACACACACAAATGGAATAGTGGAAATGAAGTGTGATACTCACACGATGCTAGTGTGTGCGTGGTTCAGTGTTGTGCAGAGGAAGCAGACCTGCTGACTCCTTTCTGCTCCAGACTGTCCGTCACTGCAGCTTCCAGGCAGCCAATCAGCTCCTCTGCTGCTGCAGGCTCCGCCTCCGCCAGCTTCACACCTTTAGACAGTGAAAAGACTCAAATCAGTGTGTGTGTTGTGTTTATCCAGAGTGTGTAGATGTTGTGTAGCAGCAGTGTGTGTGTGTTTACCCAGAGTGTGTAGATGTTGTGTAGCAGCAGTGTGTGTGTTGTGCTGCAGGATGGTGTTCAGGGCTCTGATGTCGACCCTCAGCTTGAGGCTGCAGACTCCCAGCAGCTCGGAGAAACAAACGCTCGCTGACGCCACAGACGGCACATTGAAACACTGCAGGGCCAACCGGTACACCTGCTGCCAGGCCTGCTGCAGCCTGACACACACACACACACACACACACACACACACACACACACACACACACACACACACACACACACACACACACACACACACACACACACACACACACACACACACACACACACACACACACACACACACACACACACACACAAATTGGGCCTCATCCACCAAATGTCTTCCTAAAACCCACTTCAGCAGGAAGTGCTTGAACTTTCATTGTTGACTGAATCTTGTGAACTTTTCTTGGCAGCCGCGCAGTCTCATGAATCATTGTGTGGATTTACTCAGGATCGACACTTACAGTGTGGAGGACGATGGATTCATCACTATTACACGGGTACAAACTACTCTGCGCTTTGAGAACACGTGTATCACTAGAAGAGTCTCTCCTGAGCTGAACAGCTGCAGTGAACGCGTCGTACTCACAGCAGCGTGACGTCGCCGCAGCGGCTCAGCTGCTGCACCAGGAAGGTGGCGTATGCAAAGGATGGTCGGCCATGACGGAGGTAATACAGGAAGTCCAGGTTCTCCACCAGAGCGAACCTGTCGACCAGGTGAGGGCTGGAGAAATTAGGCAGCTCCGACGTTTCTGTGGAAGACAGACCTGATTAATGCACACACACACCTGTGGAGCCGCAAACATCTGTAGAGCTGTTCATCAATCTGCTGTGTTCTCCAACGCAAAGGTGGCAGGGCTTTCAAATATACAGAAATATATACAGAGCACAACAAGCAAAGTGCCGTCTGCTTCCATTATATTGGAACATGATTATAGGGTTATAGTAAAGAGCACAAATATGGATTTAGACTTTTTGTATTCATGCTCTTATTTCTAATATGTGCAACTGCAACTACTGCAGAACTAAGTCGAAACAACAAAACTATGTAGTGTAACAAACTATTAAAACAACATAATGTGCTTTTAGCAATTAGCAATCTTAAAGATCTCATAGTACCTTATAAACCAACTAGAGCATTGCGCTCCCAGACTGCAGGGTTACTTGTAGTTCCTAGAGTCTCTAAGAGTAAAGTGGGAGCCAGAGCCTTCAGCTATCAAGCTCCTCTCCAGTGGAACCAGCTTCCAGTTTGTGTTCGGGAGGCAGACACACTCTCCACATTTAAGAGCAGGCTAAAGACTTTCCTTTTTGATAAAGCTTATAGTTAGGGCTGGCTCAGGTTTGCCCTGGATCAGCCCCTAGTTATGCTGCTATAGGCTTAGACTGCCGGGGGACACCTCCCTGCTCTCCTTCTCTTCCTCTCTCCTCCCCTCCCTCTCTTCTTCTCCCTCTCTATCTGTTTGCATTTATGTAAATGTATGTTACTAACTCATCATCCGGGGCATCATCCCCGGAGTTTCTGTCTCTCATGTGGCAGGTTGCCACATGAGTCGTTTTCAGAGCTCACCGGTGGAGTTGAGGGTGTTTGCTGCCTGCCAGCTGAACAGCCGGGACGGATCCAGAGGATGGAGCGACTGCAACACACGTCAACCCTCATAAATACAAACGACTGGAACGAATACTGACATGTAAAAACATATGTGTGTGTATATATATATATATATATATATATATATATATATATATATATATATATATATATATATATATATATATATATATATGTTATTAGAGTCAGACTCCATCGGTGCTGCAGAAGATTGTTTCAAACATTTCTTATAACTCGGAGCGTTTAAAGTCCAGAAGTCAACATTTACTGGAAAAAGATTTCATATGTTTCTATCTAAAGAAATATTCTGCTGTAATTCACATTTGTTATCTTTCCTTCTTGCTGCACACACAGGAAGACGAGACGACTTATATTCATTAAAGAAAGTTGAATTAATAAAAAAATACTCTTAATCAGATTAATCACTTTAGTCAAATTGAGGATTTAGTTTGTCGTCATATTTGAAGACGTCGTCACCCTAAACAACAACTCAGACCTTCGAAGCTTCATCTGAAAACCAACAGAAGATTTGAGAGGAAGCACGTGGGGGGCGGTCTGAACTAAATGGTGACTTCATGCAGACAGAGATAAAGCTCTTATTGCAGCGGCGCACCAACTTCCTGTGTGGTGATTGTTGCGCTGGCGGCCGCGTACCTGCAGGAGGTGATAGACGGAGATGTCGGAGGATGAACTGCTCCCTCGGGGCCCGGCGGGGAACAGGGCGGCCCTCAGTTTGGGGTGGGGGGCCAGCGCCATCTTCAGGAGCTGGGGGTCCACCGTCCTCTCCGACCTGCCTGACATTTCACCCTGAACCACCACCTGCACACAGGAAGCACAAGATACAGACTTTTTACTTGATGTTAAAGCATATGGCATACTACTACAGTGTGTACTACAGTGTGTACTACTACTGTGTACTACAGTGTGTACTACTACTGTGTACTACAGTGTGTACTACTACTGTGTACTACAGTGTGTACTACTACTGTGTACTACAGTGTGTACTACATGTGTGTACTACAGTGTGTACTACAGTGTGTACTACTGTGTGTACTACAGTGTGTACTACAGTGTGTACTACTGTCTGTACTACATGTCGTGTACTACAGTCTGTACTACAGTCTGTACTACAGTCTGTACTAACAGTGTGTACTACAGTCTGTACTACAGTCTGTACTACTGTGTGTACTACTGTGTGTACTACTGTGTGTACTACAGTCTGTACTACAGTCTGTACAACAGTGTGTACTACAGTCTGTACTACAGTGTGTACTACAGTCTGTACTACAGTGTGTAATACTGTGTGTACTACTGTGTGTACTACAGTCTGTACAACAGTGTGTACTACTACTGTGTACTACAGTGTGTACTACTACTGTGTACTACAGTGTGTACTACAGTGTGTACTACAGTGTGTAATACAGTGTGTACTACAGTCTGTACTACAGTGTGTACTACTACTGTGTACTACTACTGTGTACTACAGTGTGTACTACTACTGTGTACTACAGTGTGTACTACAGTGTGTACTACAGTGTGTAATACAGTGTGTACTACAGTCTGTACTACAGTGTGTACTACTACTGTGTACTACAGTGTGTACTACAGTGTGTACTACTACTGTGTACTACTACTGTGTACTACAGTGTGTACTACAGTGTGTACTACAGTGTGTACTACAGTCTGTACTACAGTGTGTACTACTACTGTGTACTACTACAGTGTGTACTACTACAGTGTGTACTACTACAGTGTGTACTACTACTACTACAGTGTGTACTACTACAGTGTGTACTACTGTGTGTACTACTACAGTGTGTACTACTGTGTGTACTACTACTGTGTGTACTACAGTGTGTAATACAGTGTGAACTACAGTGTGTACTACAGTGTGTACTACAGTGTGTACTACAGTGTGTAATACAGTGTGTAATACAGTGTGTACTACTGTGTGTACTACTGTGTGTACTACAGTGTGTACTACAGTGTGTACTATAGTGTGTACTACAGTGTGTACTATAGTGTGTACTACTGTTTGTACTACAGTGTGTACTACAGTGTTTACTACTACAGTGTGTACTACTGTGTGTACTACAGTATGTAATAAAGTGTGTACTACAGTGTGTAATCAGTGTGTAATACAGTGTGAAGTACAGTGTGTACTACAGTGTTTACTACTACAGTGTGTACTACTGTGTGTACTACAGTATGTAATAAAGTGTGTACTACAGTGTGTAATCAGTGTGTAATACAGTGTGAAGTACAGTGTGTACTACAGTGTTTACTACTACAGTGTGTACTACTGTGTGTACTACAGTGTGTACTCAGTGTGTAATACAGTGTGTAATACAGTGTGAAGTACAGTGTGTACTACAGTGTGTAATCAGTGTGTATCCACCATACACAGTCATAAATGTCCCCATTGAAACCCATTAACACAGAATTCTAATATATATATTATTATATATAAACTTCTGCTTCCTCTGATCTCAGCTTCTCATCTGGATCACAATTTAACTCTTTACTGTTTCCAGCAGTTTGAGACATTTTCTCCTGTTTGGGACAAACAGCTGCTGTTTCCATGGTTACCTGCTCAAACTGTACAGATGCATCAAAAGTTGTTACAATAATTGTAAAGAAATATTAATGAATAATTGTTATGATCAGACCTGAAGTTGGTTAAAAGGTTTAACTCTGTGAACGTGGAAATACATATATTAATATATAATATAACACTGTTGTTAAGATAATCTATCATGAACAATGTATATATATAAGGTTTAGATTCTCTTTGTCAGTTGGGACACTACACGATGGTATGCTTGGAAGCAGGTAGGGTTCTCATTATTATTGTTTGTTGTGCAACAAAATAATAATTAATAAATGATATCTGTGTTTTATTGATTCCTCTCTGTTTCATACCACCATGTTGTGAGCCATAAATATCCTCGACACTGTTGTTCTCTAAAAGGCATCAGAACGTTTTTAAGAGGATGCATAAGCTTTAAAAAGTATTACATCTTCTTGACTTCTTCCCAATTATTTCTATTTCTCCATGTGTCGGCATTACCTGCGAGTCCTGGAGAGACCGTACAAGCAGAGGAGATGAAACATGTTCACATGTTGACATGGTGACAACACTAAACTGTAAATGAACTTCAGGCCGATTGTAATGATTCCACTTGCTGCTTCTTATCTGTATAAACTCAGAGGTGTGACATTAGATGTTTACCTGGTCGATGCCTCCGGGGGCAAACATGACGGCAGCCAGAGCCAGCAGACTGTGTCCCTCCAGCAGCAGACTGCTGAGGGACGCCTGGCTGCCCGGAAGCAGCACCTGAGCGCTGGTTAAACTGGCCTGGAACACCCGGCCTGGATCTGCAGCACACGTGAGCAGAACTTTCACCTCACGTAGACTGCAATCAGGATTCAATTAAACTAAACTTAAATAAACACAACTTAGTAAATAACTAAAAAGGGACCAAAACAATTAATCTGCCAATTATTTCCAAACTTCTTGTTTTCTGGACCAAAGAGATTCACTTCAGAGCTGCTACTAAACGTTATTGCCATTCTGGATCGATCGGATTACGTTATAGATCAATGGTTTGGTCTATAAAATGTCAGAAAATAGTGAGAAATGTCCGAGATGACGTCTTTAGACGTCTTGTTTTGTCAATTTAATATAATATAAAACAGAGAAAAGCAGAAAATCTCCACATTTGAGGCTGAAAACAACATTTTCTGATATGAAAAATTACTTTAACGATTAATCGATTATTGAAATTGATGAAGCTCTCGGACGCAATTTACTATAATATAATAAAGAAAAGCAGCAAATCGTCACATTCAAGAAGAAGGAAGCAGATAATGTTTGTACTTTGGATTAATCAGAAATGCTTTTCTACATCTCGTCTGAGGAGATGTGACGTGCTCATCATGATGCAGTCGGTACCTGACCGGTCTCTGGTGATCTCCTGGATCTTCACCAGCATCTCAAGCCAGGGCTGGCTCTCAGACAGGCTCTGATTGGTCAGCAGGGGACAGTTCCTGGGAGTCAACCTGCGCAGGACGGACAGAGTTCACGAGTCACTGAGGTTACAGTCAGAGAAACACTGAAGAGTGTCAGAGGAAGAAATGATGAGTGCGATCTGTTTTGATTTCATTTTAGAGAAGAAAGCAGCAGAAAGGGGCGTCCCGGTAGCACAGGGGTCCCATATACAAAGGCTGAGTCCTCGCCACAGAGGCCACTGGTTCGAGTCCGACCTGTGGCGTTTGCTGTATGTCGTTCCCTCTCTCTCCCCCCCTTTCACAATCTACACTTCTCATCATAAAAGGCATGAAAAGCCCAAAAATATAACTTAAGTCAAACATCCTGGATGTGTGGAACCCTCTCACTTCAGCACCAACAGTGACCAACCTGTAGTGCTCCAGGTAGCTGTACAGCAGGTACTGCAGGCCGCGCTCCACACAGAAGGCGATGAATAGGCCGTGGAGGTCGAGGCCGAGGGGGGAGCGGTACTGAGGGACGGGGGGGGACGGAGCCATCACGCCTCCGCCCTGAGCCAACCTCCACAGCAGCTGCTGCAGGTCAGCCAGCTCCTCCGGGATGAACAGACCTCTCCTGGAGGAGAACAGACAGAAACAGCTGACAGGTGTGTGTGTGTGTGTGTGTGTGTGTGTGTGTGTGTGTGTGTGTGTGTGTGTGTGTGTGTGTGTGTGTGTGGACGTACGGTCACTGATGCTGGGTAATGTAGTACATTAAAGCTCTAAACTGCTCAGAGAGAGTTCTCCTGCTGTAAGGAACTACAAACTGTTCAGGGTCTCTAAGATAAATTGGAATTAAAGACAACAAGAGCCAGGAGGGCAGATGACCACTGAGCCATCGTAAGCCGCTTGTCGAGTGGGCTTCTATTGTGAAAGGTAAAAGCGGAAGCAGTAAAGCTGTAGTTTGTTGAGTTGGAGCCTGTTTTAATAAAAGGCAAAACTCAGCTTCACTCCTGTGCAATGCATCCTGGGACATGTAGGCACTGCGAGCAGGAGAACTTTCTGGGTCGATAGAACCGAACTGAGGAACTTATGCTTCACTACGACATTTATCGACTGATTGGACATCCCATAAAAAATGTTTGAATGTTGGTGTGCATGTGCTGCTGCACCTGGCCAGCAGGTCCAGGACGTTCTCCCTCATGTAGCTGCTGCACGCCGTGTTGCTGTCCACCTGCTCCGGGGTTAACTTGGGCCACCGGGAGCCGCCTGAGAAATCCTCGTCCTGGATCCAGTCCATCACCCGCCGCTGGTCGTGGAGAGTGGTCAGGTAACGCCACAACAACGGCGAGTCACAGGAAGTCACCTCTAATGAAGCACAAACACAGAAACAAGACAGCAACTCTTTGAAACTCACAACCCGTCATTTCCTGCCGCTGAGGGTCGAAGGAGGAAAACTATTTAACATTTTGAGTAAAACATTGAGAAAAATATTTGGTCAAAGTTTTTGAGGAAAAAGTCAAAAATTTGGACAAAGAGTTGGAACCAGGATGTAAAAAGAGACAAGCCAGAGCCCCTGTTGATGAAGAGATAGAAATGATATATGAAATATATATTTTGTAAAGGTTTTCATTTTCCCTCAAAGTCCAAAGAATAAATAAATTCCAGATGAATGAGATTATATAACAATATAAGATAATATAATGTCATTTATATCATTTCATTGCATCTCACAGCTCGCTCTTTATTATTATAATGCTTGTATCTAAAAGGTGAAAGTGTAAATAATTAAAGCTCAAATAAAAGCTGCTCAAAGGGGAGACGACGCCGTGACAGGAGAGCAAACGTTACATTTCTCTGGAACATCTGGGATGATGTCAGGACTCATTTCAATGCAGAACTGTTATATTACACCTTTAAAAGCCTTAAAAGTCCAAACAAGCAGATGACTGAGTGGGAGTGTGGAGGCTGCAGTACCTGTGTGCTGCAGGCGGGACAGGAGGACGTCCGTCTGGCAACTCTGGTCCCAGTTCCTCACCCAGTCCAGTCTGAGGTTCCTCCAGAGCCCACCCCCCTCCTCACACCTTCTCTGTCCCACCAGCTCCTCCAGAACCTCCTCACCAACACCCCCCTCCCTGCGCACCATCTGCACCACCCTGTGAAGACGGAGGACACGCACACACAATATTGGATTAGATACGAGTCGAATTAACAGCATATTCCTGTAACAGCTGTTTATCCTGTACACACGACATCTACTGCACGTCTGTCCGTCCTGGGAGAGGGATCCCTCCTCAGTCTCTCCCTGAGGTTTCTAACATGTTCCCCCTTTAATTATGGGGTTTCTTTTAGGAAGTTTTTCCTTGTGCGATGCGAGGGTCTAAGGACAGAGGGTCTAAGGACAGAGGGTCTGAGGACAGAGGGTCTAAAGACAGAGGGTCTAAAGACAGAGGGTCTAAAGACAGAGGGTCTAAGGACAGAGGGTCTAAGGACAGAGGGTCTAAGGACAGAGGGTCTAAAGAGAGGGTCTGAGAACAGAGGGTCTGAGGACAGAGAGTCTGAGGACAGAGGGTCTGAGAACAGAGGGTCTTAGGACAGAGGGTCTAAAGAAAGGGTCTGAGGACAGAGGGTCTGAGGACAGAGGGTCTGAGGACAGAGGGTCTAATGACAGAGGGTCTGAGGACAGAGGGTCTAAGGACAGAGGGTCTGAGGACAGAGGGTCTGAGGACAGAGGGTCTAAAGACAGAGGGTCTAAAGACAGAGGGTCTAAAGACAGAGGGTCTAAGGACAGAGGGTCTAAAGACAGAGGGTCTAAGGACAGAGGGTCTAAGGACAGAGGGTCTAAGGACAGAGGGTCTAAGGACAGAGGGTCTAAAGAGAGGGTCTGAGAACAGAGGGTCTGAGGACAGAGAGTCTGAGGACAGAGGGTCTGAGAACAGAGGGTCTTAGGACAGAGGGTCTAAAGAGAGGGTCTGAGAACAGAGGGTCTGAGGACAGAGGGTCTGAGGACAGAGGGTCTAATGACAGAGGGTCTGAGGACAGAGGGTCTAAGGACAGAGGGTGTAAGGACAGAGGGTCTGAGGACAGAGGGTCTGAGGACAGAGGGTCTAAGGACAGAGGGTCTAAGGACAGAGGGTCTAAGGACAAAGGGTCTAAAGACAGAGGGTCTAAGGACAGAGGGTCTAAATCAGAGGGTCTAAAGACAGAGGGTCTGAGAACAGAGGGTCTAAGGACAGAGGGTCTAAAGACAGAGGGTGTAAGGACAGAGGGTCTAAGGACAGAGGGTCTAAGGATAGTGGGTCTAAGGACAGAGGGTCTGAGGATAGAGGGTCTGAGGATAGAGGGTCTGAGGACAGAGGGTCTAAGGACAGAGGGTCTGAGGACAGAGGGTCTAAGGACAGAGGGTCTAAAGACAGAGGGTCTGAGGACAGAGGGTCTAAGGACAGAGGGTCTAAGGACAGAGGGTCTAAAGACAGAGGGTCTGAGGACAGAGGGTCTGAGGACAGAGGGTCTAAAGACAGAGGGTCTGAGGACAGAGGGTCTAAGGACAGAGGGTCTAAAGACAGAGGGTCTGAGGACAGAGGGTCTAAGGACAGAGGGTCTAAGGACAGAGGGTCTGAGGACAGAGGGTCTGAGGACAGAGGGTCTGAGGACAGAGGGTCTAAGGACAGAGGGTCTAAAGAGAGGGTCTGAGAACAGAGGGTCTTAGGACAGAGGGTCTAAAGAGAGGGTCTGAGGACAGAGGGTCTGAGGACAGAGGGTCTGAGGACAGAGGGTCTAATGACAGAGGGTCTGAGGACAGAGGGTCTAAGGACAGAGGGTCTGAGGACAGAGGGTCTGAGGACAGAGGGTCTAAAGACAGAGGGTCTAAAGACAGAGGGTCTAAACACAGAGGGTCTAAAGACAGAGGGTCTAAGGACAGAGGGTCTGAGGACAGAGGGTCTGAGGACAGAGGGTCTAAGGACAGAGGGTCTAAGGACAGAGGGTCTAAAGAGAGGGTCTGAGAACAGAGGGTCTGAGGACAGAGAGTCTGAGGACAGAGGGTCTGAGAACAGAGGGTCTTAGGACAGAGGGTCTAAAGAGAGGGTCTGAGGACAGAGGGTCTGAGGACAGAGGGTCTAATGACAGAGGGTCTAATGACAGAGGGTCTAAGGACAGAGGGTCTAAGGACAGAGGGTGTAAGGACAGAGGGTCTGAGGACAGAGGGTCTGAGGACAGAGGGTCTAAGGACAGAGGGTCTAAGGACAGAGGGTCTAAAGACAGAGGGTCTAAGGACAGAGGGTCTAAAGCAGAGGGTCTAAAGACAGAGGGTCTGAGAACAGAGGGTCTAAGGACAGAGGGTCTAAAGACAGAGGGTGTAAGGACAGAGGGTCTAAGGATAGAGGGTCTAAGGACAGAGGGTCTGAGGATAGAGGGTCTGAGGATAGAGGGTCTGAGGACAGAGGGTCTAAGGACAGAGGGTCTGAGGACAGAGGGTCTAAGGACAGAGGGTCTAAAGACAGAGGGTCTGAGGACAGAGGGTCTAAGGACAGAGGGTCTAAGGACAGAGGGTCTAAAGACAGAGGGTCTGAGGACAGAGGGTCTAAGGACAGAGGGTCTAAGGACAGAGGGTCTAAAGACAGAGGGTCTGAGGACAGAGGGTCTGAGGACAGAGGGTCTAAAGACAGAGGGTCTGAGGACAGAGGGTCTAAGGACAGAGGGTCTAAAGACAGAGGGTCTGAGGACAGAGGGTCTAAAGACAGAGGGTCTAAGGACAGAGGGTCTAAGGACAGAGGGTCTGAGGACAGAGGGTCTGAGGACAGAGGGTCTGAGGACAGAGGGTCTAAGGACAGAGGGTCTAAAGAGAGGGTCTGAGAACAGAGGGTCTGAGGACAGAGAGTCT
>NC_041360.1:25577835-25597835 GCF_900634415.1 Cottoperca gobio
ACCTCCAGCAGGGGGCGACTCCTCTGGTTGTATAGAAGTCTATGAGAAAATGTTTCTTCTTCTCTCTTGATTTATTTCCTCAGTAACATTGTCCTGATGAGTTTATGTCTCAGTCTGTAGTTTTAAGTCTTCTTCAACATGATGTTCATTTAGTAACTGATGGAAACATTTAAAAGTAGAGGATAAAGCAGCGTCTCTTTAGGGCGGGGCTACCTGTGATTGACAGGTCTCCACCACGGTGTTTTTTTTACTACGTTTTCAATAAAAAACTAAATCAGTAACGTAGGTTTGATTAGATATAACATATGTTTTAGACTTTAATGTGCTTCATGATTTAACTCTGCATGTCTTTGTTCTCGTCAGTAAACTTGAACATCGTGTCGTGTTCTTGTTTCTGCGTCTCATCTTCAAAAGTGAAGTCTGTGAGTTTACCGGTCGGTGCCGAAGGTCGACCCGAGGGCGGCGAGGCTGCAGGTGGAGCTCGACAGGCTGTCCTGGTCTGTTGGATGCTGGGGCCGGAGGGGGGGGCGAGAGGGGGGGGGCAGCACACAGCAGGTGGTCTGTATACAAACTGGAAGACAGAGGTTAGTTTGATCTCTCAGTGGTACCGAGCAGGATTAACTGGTCCCTTTAATGTCCTTCTTTCACATTTGGCAGAAGAGACGGACAGCTGACATTATTCCTGTGAGCAGTTATCTGTTCATGTGTCCATTTTCTGAGGATTTGCATGTTTTATTGTTGCATTTTGAGTAACAACAAAGGAAGAAGAAACCGAAGCTTCCTACTGCTGTACCTGAAGTAGTGGTCGAGGTCGACGGCGACGGCGGTGTGAGTCTGAGTGACGGCGACGGCCGTGCTGAGGTCAGCTGACACCTGGAGGAGGCAGAAGGAGGACAAGGAGGAGACGGAGGAAGGAGAGGCGAGGAGCTCGTCCTCTGCCGGAGCAGCAGTCAGATAAGCCGGGAGGTCAACGCTGGCCAGCAGACGGCCGTCAGCGAGGCTCAACACCGCTGGAGCTCACAGTTAAAGAAGACGGGATGTTAACTCATAACTCCACTGAGGAAGACAGGGAGGTGTGGCTGAAAGCTCTGGAAACAGTCAGTAAATTGACTCGAAGTTAAGGTTTTATTTGTTAAACTTCTGTTTCATGTAGTTTAGTGAACATACATTTAGTATTGACAGATGAACAAATGAAGTTGTGTGTACTGTAATGTTTGTGGAGCTTAGTTTCCTTTAGTTTAGTTTCGTCAAGGACTTAGTTAGTTAGTTACCTACTTCCTCCAATTTGTTTAGTTTCATCAGAACTAGCTAAACTCTTGTGCATTCCTTTAAAAAACTGCTGTAAAAGTATATTAATATAATTTTCCACTTTAATCAAGTTAAATCTCTTAAGCAACTTCAGTCCTGATCATAGCTAAGTCAGTCTAAGTAGCAGCAGCACTAACAGCAGCAGCACTAACAGCAGCAGCAGCACAAACAGCAGCAGCACAAACAGCAGCACTAACAGTAGCAGCAGCACTAACAGCAGCAGCACTAACAGCAGCAGCAGCAGCACTAACAGCAGCAGCAGCAGCACTAACAGCAGCAGCACTAACAGTAGCAGCAGCACAAACAGCAGCACTAACAGTAGCAGCAGCACTAACAGCAGCACTAACAGCAGCACTAACAGCAGCACTAACAGCAGCACTAACAGTAACAGCAGCACTAACAGCAGCACTAACAGCAGCAGCACTAACAGTAGCAGCACTAACAGTAGCAGCAGCACAAACAGCAGCACTAACAGTAGCAGCAGCACTAACAGCAGCACTAACAGCAGCACTAACAGTAACAGCAGCACTAACAGCAACAGCAGCACTAACAGCAGCAGCACTAACAGCAGCAGCACTAACAGCAGCAGCAGCACAAACAGCAGCAGCACAAACAGCAGCACTAACAGTAGCAGCAGCACTAACAGCAGCACTAACAGTAGCAGCAGCACTAACAGCAGCACTAACAGTAGCAGCAGCACTAACAGTAGCAGCAGCACTAACAGCAGCACTAACAGTAGCAGCAGCACTAACAGTAGCAGCAGCACTAACAGCAGCAGCACTAACAGCAGCAGCACTAACAGCAGCAGCACTAAACAGCAGCAGCACTAGCAGCAGCAGCACTAGCAGCAGCAGTATTTGTATGGCTTGCATTAGTATACACAGTATTCAGGATACATATGAGTCCGGTGGAGCTGAGGACGAACAGGGTGTCTCTGCACACACACTGGTGCACAGCAGTGTGTGTGCTGCTGTCAGTCAGCCGGATGTTGCAGCAGGATAACGTCTGCGGCTCCTCCTCCGTCTGCAGCCACTGCAGCTGCAGCAGCCAATCACCGTTCAGCAGCATGCAGCCGAGGCCGGCGGCAAACGACAACACACACACCGACTGCAGCTCACACACACCTGCAAAGAAACACTCAGTATATTATAATATGTATACATTAAGGCGAGACAAGGGTGGTGATGGTCTAGTGGTTTAGTGGTACGCCTTCCAAAACTAAACACTAGAAGGTCGAGAGTTCAACACCAGGCTGCCACCAGGGTACCCCTGAGCAAGGCACTTAACCCTGAGCTGCTCCAGGGAGACTGTCCCTGTACTTAGTGCACTGTAAGTCGCTCTGGATAAGAGCGTCTGCTCAATGATCTGTAATGTACTGACACTACAATCAAAGACTTTGTTATGCACTGGTTAGTTTATCTTCCAGAACATCTTCTTCAGACGAGAGGAACATGAGAACATCAGAGTGTGTGTGTGTAACTGTGTGTGTAACAGCTACATTACATAACGCCTCATGTACATATTAAACACTTGTAATATAAACTGTGTTGATGTGAGTCATGAAGTGGGGAAGCTTCATGATATCTGTTAGTTACATGTTTGATATTCTGTATATGCGTGGGGTCAGAACTCACCGTCGTCCTGCTCTCTGACGGTCTGCAGCAGACGACCTGCAGGACATCCAGAGACTCGGAGCAGAGAGATGGAGGCTGAACGCTCTGCTTCCACCTCCAGCAGCTTCACGTCCCACTGAGAGCCGACAGCCAGCAGCCTGAAGCTGCCGACACCCCGACCGGGACCCTCCTCCCAGGAGAAACTGGGAAGAGCAGAAGTGCAACACGTTGGTTTCTTTTGAAGGCTATTGTCTAAAATATCCTTGCATGAACTTTAATGCTTCATAATACCTTTTATTTATTGGAAACATTAGAGCTGCAACGATGATCCAACTTATGAAGGAATGTCTGTTTTTAGCCTCTCAGATGTGGACATTTCCTGCTTTTAACGGTTTTATATCATATTAAAATGAACATCTTTGAGTTTTGTACGATATATGGACGTAACCTTTAACCATCTTTACGTTATAGATTTATCGTACGATAAATGAACATGAACTCGGCCTTTTTAACATTTTCAAATAATCGTACGATACATAGACATCACCATTATTTTTTTAATTTTGACTTATCGTAAAACACATCTACCATTTTTACATTTTCGATATATCGTACAATATATGAACATTTACGCTATCGACTTGTTATTATTATATATATATATATTATAATATATTATATTATGCATTATTGTTATATCAGTGGCATAAAGGGTCTCAACATTACAAGAACATCGTTTATCGTAATTATTTCTGGGATAATATCTCGTCCAACAAAAGTAATTATCGGGACTTTGGGAGGTCCCAGCACGAGGGGGAAATCCAGATACTGAGTGTTTAGCACAGCAGGGGGGGGGGGGGGGTGAACTGCTGCTGAACTATGGATCAATCAAAGAACATTCCTCAGTTGATTGATCAGCACATCTATATCTATATAGATAGATATATATTATACAGACAGGTCTGTCTGTCTGTCTGTCTGTATATATATATATATATATATATATATATATATATATATATATATATATATATATATATATAAATAAAACAAAACAGAAATCCAAAAGAAAGCTCGAAAATAATGTAACATACAGTAAATAGCATTTGAATAATCGATTAAAGATATTTATCAAGTGAAGATGCATTAGGTGTGCCACTATACTCTGAGGATGTGGTGCTTTCTGTGATTTAAATCATAGTAAACTGACAAAACCCCAAGTTAAAGAGGACACATTGGGATCTTTAGGAGCTAGAAATGGACAATGTATTGCTATTTTCTGAAATGAATATAAAAATGTCCTGAGTCAGACTAAAACAAACTGTATTGTGCAAAAAGGGAAGCGACTCACTCTGCGTGACATCCGTCCACTGCGGCCGGAGGAGCCTCTCTGTCCGCCGGGTCCCAGACCACCAGGCGCCCGCCGAGCCCGAGACACCCGAGCAGCGAGCCTCCAGGAGCCAGCTGAGCTTTCTGGATGTCCGCTACCTGTCCGCAGTGTCGGTTCTCCGGGATCACACACACCTCTATGGCGCTGCTCTCCGCTTCCAACATGTCCACACGTTAAACAAACCACTTGTTCAACAGGAAGTGAGCTACGAGACATTTCTGAAGAAGACACTCAGCTGATTATAGCGACAGTCCCAGGAAGGTTTGGACGCTTCTTCCTGTCAAAGCAGTCACGTGACCTGTCTGCCCTGTCAGCTGACCGGATCTGACCAATAGAGACGAGCTAAAAACAAAAGTCTACTTAATCAAATGACGATGTCGCTGCAACTCGTGATCAACGTTTAAAATGTTTAAAACAAATACACATCATGAATTATTTTACATTTATACATACTTGTTTATTCAGCAACACAATTATTTTTTTTCTGTTTCCCATTAAAGTAATGTGGCTAGTAAATTAAGCCCATAAATCTTGAAGATGTAATAATGTATAAAAATAATAATAATAATAATGAAATGCACTTAACCTGTGACTGTGATTGTGACTGATAATGTAATACCTTGTAATGTAATGTAATACATTTATTACATTTTCATGTGAGTCATTTTTAAAATCAAAACTGATACCAACGTAATGTCAATTCCCCAAATATGAAATTAGTGTCAAATGTTAGTGTTGTTAGTAAGCTAACATGAAACTAACATTATTATAAATTGTGTTTACTTGCACACTTGACATTTAGATTATTACACTAGCCTCACCGTCAAAATTAAGACTCAATAAAATGCTTGTATTACTTTTTTATTGGACAATAAACAATATATATAATAATTACACCAAGGATGAAATTTGTAATTTTCTTATATAATAATACAAGTAATACAAATGAAAAAAATTAAAATTAAATAACGAAAAGGTACAGGGTTTGTATACATTTATATCTACATAATAAAAGTGTGTTTGAAATTTGCCAGTTTCCCACAAATAAGTCAAATGTCACTGCAGCTTCCAGGAAGGTTTTTTAAAACATATTTATAGCAACACATGTTGAAATGCAAGTAAGCTTTGATCAATGTTATCAAAAATAAGTAATCGTTTAGTATAGCTTTTGATCATCGATTGCTTTTCCCTGAAAATATAGGAAGCGGAAGCGAGACGGAGCCGCTGATTGGCTGCAGCAACACCCGCTGATCTGTGTACAGTTTCATGTGTAGAGCGCGTTAAATGTATTTCCTGATAAGATAGAGATCCACTAACGGCAGTCCTGTTTATTATGGCGTTTCCTAAAGAGTGGAAATAGTGCTCAGTCTTGTGTCGTTAACTGCCACTAAGGTTTTACAGTTTTCTGGACAACAGGAATGACCTGAAGACTAAAAAGATGGAGGAGAAAGCGTTAGAGGTGTACGGTGAGTGAAGCAGGCCTGATGTTACTGCTGTGGAGTCAGTGGAGGTGCCGAACACTGTTATCTGATGAGACAATGCTTACTGTATGATGCAGTGAGCTCGTTATGACAGGTCGCCCGCATTGAAGGCAAGGTTAAATAGACGATTTATTGAATGGAGTTTGGTGTGTAATTAAAGTATCTTATAACTAGTGCTGGTACAGAACTGTAAATGGAGTTTGGTCTGCTTGTCGTGAACGGTTCATATTGTGATTATTTCTGGAACAGAACTTAAATAACGTGTTTTCTGAATGGAGTTTGGTTTGATTGGAGTGAATGAAACACTTTCGGACTACACAGTACTTAATAGTTGATTTCTGGAATAGAGTTTGGTGAGTTTATAATTAAAGTCACATGACCAGTGCTGAAACAGAATTCAAATGGATGATTTTCTAAATAGAGTTTAGGGATTTTTGTAGTGACCGGCGCATATTGGGATTCATACTGGAACAGAACTTAAATAAATGGTTTTCTGAATGGAGTTTGGTTTGATAGGAGTGAGAGGCACATATTGGTCGGAGTGAATGGTGCTTAATGGGAACACGTAGTTCATAAATAGCTGATTTTCTGAATTGAGTTTGGTGTGGTTGGATTGGTCAGGACACACCAGGACCGGTATTGTACAAAACTGGAATTCTTTCTCTACTGTAACTAAATAATGGTATTCCAGAACAGTAATTACCATAACATACTGTTGTTACACTTTTTTCTTCTCATCAAACCGTTCATTATTTTTCTGGAAGCCACTAAAAACCTTCTCGGGGACAATAGAAACAATTCTATTTGAAAATGATTACTTTAACATCAAACTGTATGAAACAGGATGCAGTTTAAGTTTAGGTTTTGTAATGTTAAAGTTGAAATGATATGGTGAAGTTAATTAATAGCAATCAAATCCATTAATAATATAGTATTCTATTATTATTATTATTATTATTATTATTATTATTATTATTATTAGTTCATCGATGCATTAGGTTTTTCATTTGCAGGAGTGAAACCAGTTCTCATTAAATAACACATTTTATATATATATATTTATATATGTTTTGTATAACATGTTTTGATTTTGATTCAGTTTAATGTTATCAGGCTCTATATACTCTAATGTGTTACTACTTACTGTCTAGCTTTAGCCTTAATGTTAGTTTCAGTAAACACCGACACTTCTTGTTTCCTGCACTCTTATCAGATGTGATTCGGTCGATCCGGGACCCAGAGAAGCCCAACACCCTGGAGGAGCTGGACGTGGTGACGGAGAAATGTGTGGAGGTCCAGGAGCTCGGGGACGACGAGTACCTCATCATTATCAAGTTCTCTCCAACCGTCCCTCACTGCTCCCTGGCCACTCTGATCGGTGAGTCGCTCTGCTGACATTACAGGAATACAAACAAGCAAGGTCTGAATAACCTCATCTTCTGAAGGCCACACACACACACACACACACACACACACACACACACACACACACACACACACACACACACACACACACACACACACACAGCTTGGTGTGTTGGGATTAGTAGTTGAACAGAACTAAAATAAGCAGTTTTCTGAATGGAGTGTGGTTGTATTTGCGTGACGGCTGACTCGTGTTATTGCTGATGAAGAACCAACATGTAGAACTGATGCTTTGGTTCCAGCTCAGACAATAAATAAACAAAAAGATGTCTCACTATTTATTTTTCCAATCTTTAATCAGAATTAGAAACCAAACCAGTGAAATAATATTAAGATTCATAACAATGGTAAAAGTTTAGGCCAATTATTAATATTTACAAAAGTGTTTCACTGAGCCACTAAATAACAGTTTATTTAGTTTTGCTTATGTGTTGTTCTCTCTCAGAAACAGGGAGATGCTGCTGTTTGCTGATGAATGTTAAATGCACTTATTATAAGTTCAGTTATTTAATGATCTGTGGAGTTTGATCAAAGCAACAACCACAGCACTCTCTGATCCCCAGATGAAGCTCTTTCCTTGTGTGAGACGTTAAAGCTTTAAGCTTTTAATCACAAGTGAGAATTAAAAGGATTTCATCTGCAGCTGATGCTATTTTGTGGCAGAATTAAACGTGTATATAATAATACTAACTACTGTTGGGATTTATACTTTACTTTAATTAACACGTTACAAAACCATGACTCATGTTGTTGAGGAATAATGAACTCGGTCTGGAGCGAATAGTTTGAAGCTTTATTCACAACGTCGACAGACAAGTTCTAATGCAACGTTTTGTTTGATTTATTTCTGCATATCTTCATGTTTAAAGTATCTGTGCAGTCGGCTGCACTGATGTTATCAGTATTAAACTATTTGACTCAGACTCCAGAGGGGCAGGATTCATCCAAACATCCAATAACTCCAAAAGTCTTATTTTATTATTTCCAAAATTCACAACATGATTTTATTATGTTATTATATTCTGCTTCGAAAATGATTTAATAAAAACATTTTAACTCAGTCAGATCATTCACTTTATTCAAATGAAGGATTTAACAGAAGCTTTAAGTGTTTAAGTTTTATTGTTAGTATACAAATACAGTATACAGTAATAATAATAATAATAATAATAATAATAATAATAATAAGCTTTATTAGTAGAGCACCTTTCATACAAGAATTTCAGCCCAAAGTGCTTCACAGCAGAAACATAACAATTAGTACAAGGACAGAATAAGATCATTTACAGTACAATAATCACAGTGTTGATGTAAATGAGTCTGAAGTACCATTATAAAAATAGCAGAATTAAAATAGTTTAAAATAACATAGGAGATCATGCCTAGTGTCTGTATCTGTGCCGTACTTAACGACCCTACTGCCGGGATCATCACACCATTCTTGTAAATGTTTTAAACTATCAGAAACATATTTTGAAAGCATGAGATCAACAATGGGCCCCTGTGGCCCTTCAGCTGGTTTACTCCCTTCAGTTAAAGCCAGTTTTTCTCCAATACATATTTATCAGAAAAACTTCCTCTTGTTCCCGTGGTAACACAGTCTATTTGATCTCAGGCTTTTCAAAAATACACTCTGAAATTTATCTCAGTTACCTTTACACATTCAATGTTAAACCAGGTGTTGCAAACATTGCAAATTCATTTAAAATATCACCATTAAAAGGCTAAAGTAAAGAGATATAAAATATCACTATTAAAAGGCTAAAGTAAAGAGATATATAATATCACTATTAAAAGGCTAAAGTAAAGAGATATAAAATATCACTATTAAAAGGCTAAAGTAAGAGATATAAAATATCACTATTAAAAGGCTAAAGTAAAGAGATATAAAATATCACTATTAAAAGGCTAAAGTAAAGAGATATATAAATATCACTATTAAAAGGCTAAAGTAAAGATATATAAAATATCACTATTAAAAGGCTAAAGTAAAGAGATATAAAATATCACCTATTAAAAGGCTAAAGTAAGAGATATAAAATATCACTATTAAAAGGCTAAAGTAAGAGATATAAAATATCACTATTAAAAGGCTAAAGTAAAAATATATAAAATATCACCATTAAAAGGCTAAAGTAAAAATATATAAAATATCACCATTAAAAGGCTAAAGTAAAGAGATATAAAATATCACCATTAAAAGGCTAAAGTAAAGAGATATAAAATATCACTATTAAAAGGCTAAAGTAAAGAGATATAAAATATCACCATTAAAAGGCTAAAGTAAAGAGATATAAAATATCACTATTAAAAGGCTAAAGTAAAGAGATATAAAATATCACCATTAAAAGTCTAAAGTAAAGAGATATAAAATATCACCATTAAAAGGCTAAAGTAAAGAGATATAAAATATCACCATTAAAAGGCTAAAGTAAAGAGATATAAAATATCACCATTAAAAGGCTAAAGTAAGAGATATAAAATATCACTATTAAAAGGCTAAAGTAAAAATATATAAAATATCACCATTAAAAGGCTAAAGTAAAAATATATAAAATATCACCATTAAAAGGCTAAAGTAAAGAGATATAAAATATCACCATTAAAAGGCTAAAGTAAAGAGATATAAAATATCACTATTAAAAGGCTAAAGTAAAGAGATATAAAATATCACCATTAAAAGGCTAAAGTAAAGAGATATAAAATATCACCATTAAAAGGCTAAAGTAAGAGATATAAAATATCACTATTAAAAGGCTAAAGTAAAAATATATAAAATATCACCATTAAAAGGCTAAAGTAAAAATATATAAAATATCACCATTAAAAGGCTAAAGTAAAGAGATATAAAATATCACTATTAAAAGGCTAAAGTAAAGAGATATAAAATATCACCATTAAAAGGCTAAAGTAAAGAGATATAAAATATCACCATTAAAAGTCTAAAGTAAAGAGATATAAAATATCACCATTAAAAGGCTAAAGTAAAGAGATATAAAATATCACTATTAAAAGGCTAAAGTAAAGAGATATAAAATATCACTATTAAAAGGCTAAAGTAAAGAGATATAAAATATCACTATTAAAAGGCTAAAGTAAAGAGATATAAAATATCACTATTAAAAGGCTAAAGTAAAGAGATGTGTTTTTAGCTTACTTGTGAAGATATTGAGCGAGCTTGCCTCCCTAATGTCTGCAGGTAAAGTGTTCCATAGCTTTGGTAAAGCTTTATAATTTATCGACATGCAGTAAGCGGCTGCAGTGGACTTTAATGTTCTGCACTGCTGCACAATTCATGTTCGTGACTTCAGTGTAACTGGAGCTGCAACATAAAGTCCGACCGTTGCACTAATGACAGGAAAGTTATTAAATATTCAATAAAGAAATCAAATCTGAATGTTGCAACTACATTGGTCTATTTGAAGCTATTGTTCTGCTCTTAAATCATTTTACCTGTTTTGAAATTAATGTACCTGCAGGATTATTGCATTTAATTTAATTTTGGGAATACAAATAGAATACGGGAGAATAGAATTACAATTCTTTTCCATTTTTGTCATGACATAAATCTCCCCAGCGGCCTCAACATTGTAACAATGTTAGCAATAAGCTCTTATGAATATTCTAAGTATAAAAACATAATCATGAATAAGTAGATAAAAAATAATAAATTACAAAATGAGTTGTATGTTTATTGTATAGTTTTTGTATATTTATGTTTCTTGTACACATTTGTTATTGATCTTTTTAGGATATCTTTTTGGGGGGGGCTTCAAAGCCTTTTTCTTGCTTTGATTTGAAGCATCAACAGGAAATGATTTGGTGTCAGGCCAAACTGATTCCAGCCTCTTAAAAGTGATTCGTCTGAACGTCTTTGATTTGTTTAGTATAACAAAACATGTGAGGAAATAATTTAGGAAACTCTGATGGACTGTAAATGATCTCCACAGCGGACACGCTCACGTGCTGCGCTGGCTGTAATCCAACTGTAATCCAGTTGTAATCCAGCTGTGATCCATCTGTACCTGTTGAAACTTGTGTTAACGACCAAACAACAAACAGAACTGTGGGTGGGATTACGCAGCTTTTTAATTTGAAGAAGTTAAGATGAATAAATGATGAAGCTGTTTGTGGCACGTAGCGAATCGACTTTTCTGGGAATTGATCCAGAAAAGAGGAGAATCAACAACCAGTTCCACCCCGACATTAATCACTGACTGAAGTACGTGGACATGAAGCACAATCCATTAAAAGAAGCACTATATAAAGTTTAACTGAAGAGATCTCCACACTGGGATCAGACGCTGCCTCCCAAACATTCAGCCCTCAGTGAAGTAATGAATCAGTTCGGTGTGTTGTTGAACTTCCTGTTTCTGCAGCAGCTTCATTTCCCCGCAGACGTCAACACTCTTCTCTACATGTTGCGTCTCTTCATCTGTGTTCTTTGCTCGTCTGATGCTTCTGTTGTGTGTCTGCAGGTCTGTGTTTACAAGTGAAGCTGCAGCGATGTCTGCCGTTCAAACACAAGGTGAGTTCACAGCAGGAAGCTTTTTAATGATGATAGTGGAACATGGTCAACAGGCCGTGATCGCATGAACACATTCATGAACGTTCTCCTCTTTCAAAGCGAACAGAAGAAGCTTTTCATTAACGAGTGAGAGAAGCAGAGAGCAGGTTCTGTAAACACAGTGTTGCAGAGCTGCTGCATTAAAGCTGCTTCACACACACACACACACACAACCTAACGCATGATAAACAGGCTCATACCTGGCGGAGATAACAACCCTCCAAACTGCACGTTGATGTTGTACGTTGTATGTTTATTCTGTACTTTATAAGTTTATGTTTTATGTTGTTCGTTGTTCGTTGTTCGTTGTAAATTGTTTGTTGTATGTTGTACATTGTTCGTTGTTCGTTGTACGTTGTATGTTGTACATTGTTCGTTGTAAGTTGTTTGTTGTAAGTTGTACGTTGTATGTTGTACGTTGTACGTTGTAAGTTGTATGTTGTTCGTTGTATGTTGTACGTTGTACGTTGTAAGTTGTATGTTGTTCGTTGTTTGTTGTACGTTGTAAGTTGTATGTTGTTCGTTGTACGTTGTACGTTGTAAGTTGTATGTTGTTCGTTGTAAGTTGTTCGTTGTAAGTTGTATGTTGTTCGTTGTAAGTTGTTCGTTGTAAGTTGTACGTTGTACGTTGTAAGTTGTATGTTGTTCGTTGTAAGTTGTTCGTTGTAAGTTGTATGTTGTTCGTTGTACGTTGTACGTTGTAAGTTGTATGTTGTTCGTTGTTTGTTGTACGTTGTAAGTTGTTGTTTGTTGTATGTTGTTCGTTGTATGTTGTTCGTTGTATGTTGTACATTGTGGTATATTAGTATTTATTCTGTTTACATTATTACCTGTTGCTGCACGTGTCCTGGTCTATTATTCTGCAGTTTTCAATCCTCTTGGTTTCTTTACTTTGTTCTTAATTGAATAAGTAACATGAAGTGTTCTTTTAACATCAGTTCTTCTTCTTTCTCTTCTCAGCTGGAAATCTACATTTCAGAAGGAACGCATTCTACTGAAGAAGATAGTGAGTTTTATTAGTGTGTGTGTGTGTGTGT
Organism: Cottoperca gobio; assembly: GCF_900634415.1. NCBI lineage: Eukaryota > Metazoa > Chordata > Actinopteri > Perciformes > Bovichtidae > Cottoperca > Cottoperca gobio. Next base: position 25,590,657 of record NC_041360.1, read on the forward strand.
GTGGGTCGTCTTGTCTCGCTGTAACAGTGTGTGTGTCTCCAGTTAACAAGCAGATCAACGATAAGGAGCGAGTCGCGGCCGCCATGGAAAACCCCAACCTGAGGGAGATCGTGGAGCAGTGTGTCACCGAGCCTGACGACTGACAGGACGCCGTGTGTGTGTGTGTGTGTGTGTGTGTGTGTGTGTGTGTGTGTGTGTGTGTGTGTGTGTGTGTGTGTGTGTGTGTGTGTGTGTGTGTGTTAAATGTAATCACTCAGATTCTCCTGACGAGATGATGGGATTTATTTTTAACGTGTTGTATAAAAGAATCTGGTATTAAAATCTGCTTTAACGAGAATCTGCTTTTGAGTCGTGTGTGATTGACAGTTTTGTGTCTTTAAATCAGGAGATCAGTCAGAGAAACAAACGCACATTATTATCAAACACGGGATTACATGTGAGACATTACAGGCGGAATGCTCCGATCAATTAGATTCTATTTATCTTCCACAACTCGTTTAGAGGAAACATGAGAGTGTGAGTTTGTAACTGTGTGTGTAGATTTAAACTCTCCACAGCTACATTACATAACGCCTCATGTACATATTAAACACTTGTAATATAAACTTGTGTTGATGTGAGTCATGAAGTGGGGAAGCTTCATGATATCTGTTAGTTACATGTATGACTCTGTTCACCTGTAGTGTGTACAACATGTATGACTCTGTTCACCTGTAGTGTGTACAACATGTATGACCCTGTTCACCTGTAGTGTGTACAACATGTATGACCTGTTCTACTGTTCACCTGTAGTGTGTACAACATGTATGACTCTGTTCACCTGTAGTGTGTACAACATGTATGACTCTGTTCACCTGTAGTGTGTACAACATGTATGACCCTGTTCACCTGTAGTGTGTACAACATGTATGACCCTGTTCACCTGTAGAGTGTATAACATGTATGACTCTGTTCACCTGTAGTGTGTACAACATGTATGACTCTGTTCACCTGTAGTGTGTACAACATGTATGACTCTGTTCACCTGTAGTGTGTACAACATGTATGACTCTGTTCACCTGTAGTGTGTACAACATGTATGACCCTGTTCACCTGTAGTGTGTACAACATGTTTGACCCTGTTCACCTGTAGTGTGTACAACATGTATGATCCTGTTCACCTGTAGTGTGTACAACATGTATGACTCTGTTCACCTGTAGTGTGTACAACATGTATGACCCTGTTCACCTGTAGTGTGTACAACATGTATGATCCTGTTCACCTGTAGTGTGTACAACATGTATGACCCTGTTCACCTGTAGTGTGTACAACATGTATGACTCTGTTCACCTGTAGTGTGTACAACATGTATGACTCTGTTCACCTGTAGTGTGTACAACATGTATGACTCTGTTCACCTGTAGTGTGTACAACATGTATGACTCTGTTCACCTGTAGTGTGTACAACATGTATGACTCTGTTCACCTGTAGTGTGTACAACATGTATGACTCTGTTCACCTGTAGTGTGTACAACATGTATGACCCTGTTCACCTGTAGTGTGTACAACATGTATGACTCTGTTCACCTGTAGTGTGTACAACATGTATGACTCTGTTCACCTGTAGTGTGTACAACATGTATGACTCTGTTCACCTGTAGTGTGTACAACATGTATGACCCTGTTCACCTGTAGTGTGTACAACATGTATGACTCTGTTCACCTGTAGTGTGTACAACATGTATGACTCTGTTCACCTGTAGTGTGTACAACATGTATGACCCTGTTCACCTGTAGTGTGTACAACATGTATGACTCTGTTCACCTGTAGTGTGTACAACATGTATGACCCTGTTCACCTGTAGTGTGTACAACATGTATGACTCTGTTCACCTGTAGTGTGTACAACATGTATGACCTGTTCACCTGTAGTGTGTACAACATGTATGACCTGTTCACCTGTAGTGTGTACAACATGTATGACCCTGTTCACCTGTAGTGTGTACAACATGTATGACTCTGTTCACCTGTAGTGTGTACAACATGTATGACTCTGTTCACCTGTAGTGTGTACAACATGTATGACTCTGTTCACCTGTAGTGTGTACAACATGTATGACCCTGTTCACCTGTAGTGTGTACAACATGTATGACCTGTTCACCTGTAGTGTGTACACATATGACTCTGTCACCTGTAGTGTGTACAACATGTATGAATGTTACAATACATATCTTTATCAAATCAATCAAATCAAATTTATTTGTATAGCCAATATCACAAATTATACATTTGTCTCAGTGTGCTTTACAGACTGTACAGGTTACGACATCCTCTGTCCTTAGACCCTCGCATCGCACAAGGAAAAACTTCCTAAAAGAAACCTCAAAATTAAAGGGGAAAAAATGGAAGAAACCTTAGGGAGAGCAACTGAGGAGGGATCCCTCTCCCAGGACGGACAGACGTGCAATAGATGTCGTGTGTACAGGATAAACAACATAGTACAAATACAACATTTGACAGAAATTATGTTGTGTTGGAAAAAAAAAAGAAATAGAAAGTATGGATGAATCCAGGAAAATGTCAATAAGGCTTCCTGGTGTCCAGCAGGACCAGGTCAGCAGGCGCTGTCACGATTCATGATCCTGACGTAAACTTTATCAGTGGCAACCTGCCACATGAGAGACAGACACTCCGGGGATGATACCCCGGATGGTGAGTTAGTAACATACATTTACATAAATGCATACAGATAGAGAGGGAGAAGAAGAGAGAGGGAGGGGAGGAGAGAGGAAGAGAAGGAAGAGAGCAGGGAGGTGTCCCCCGGCAGTCTAAGCCTATAGCAGCATAACTAGGGGCTGATCCAGGGCAAACCTGAGCCAGCCCTAACTATAAGCTTTATCAAAAAGGAAAGTCTTTAGCCTACTCTTAAATGTGGAGAGGGTGTCTGCCTCCCGAACACAAACTGGAAGCTGGTTCCACTGGAGAAGAGCTTGATAGCTGAAGGCTCTGGCTCCCATTGTACTCTTAGAGACTCTAGGAACCACAAGTAAGCAGTCTGGGAGCGTAATGCTCTAGTTGGTTTATAAGGTACTATGAGATATTTAAGTCCTTTAAAGGAGCTTTTCTCTAAAGGAGCTTTTTCTCACACTCTTCAGCAGAAGTCTCCACTTCAGCAGCACTTACATACACCAAACTTTCCACGTTCATTCCTCTCTATATTCTGAAGCTTTGTGCAGAGGGCTTTGTTCACATGTCACTCACAGCTCATGTTATACACGCTACACTCACTACATGCAGGATGTTATTGCCCTCTTCCAGCATCCTCCACATTTCTCTGTTTCTCCCAATGTCTGACACATTTTCACACCTTTTGTTTCCTTTGTCTGAACATCATGTGCTAAGAGTGAGAACAACTGTAATTTCAGATGCTCTGGAAAGAATAATTCCAGTTTCTTATGAAGGTTTAAAGAGGGGCATGCAAATCAGATTTTCCCGTGGAGCTCGGGGTGCAGAGAGGTGCACTGACTGTAAGGGGGCAGGAGCAACACTGATGAATATTAGATTATGACAGATTCATGCAATTTCATCAAAACGCAGTGAACAAAGCCTCTGAACCTCCACTCTGGTGAGGAAGGGCTCCACCTGTTTCTGAGGTGGAGGTTCGTCTGATGCAGTGATGCAGCTCCACCTGCAGGGGGCGCTGTTGAGCCTGATGGAAGATCCTGAGAGGAATCAGCACACACTGACACTTTAAAACCTCCTAGAGCAGGGGTCGGGAACCTATGGCTCTTTCGATGACACGATATGGCTCGCAGACAATTTTGAGCTGACATTTTTTAACATGATTAATTAAGAAGTAATAAATAATTATACTGTGTCATTTAAAATAAAACATTTAGCAGCGGATTTGTTTTTAGTTCTCCCCTCTCCTTCCTCCGCTCCGTCTCTGGCTATAGGTTAAGGTGTGTTCACACGTGTCTGTGATCACACTGAAGCTGCAGTTCTAACTGTGAGATGCTTCGTTGTGTCCCACACACAGTCCGGCTCACATGGTCCCAGAGATCTGTGCTGTGTTTCTCTTTGCTTTACAAAACCTTTCATTTCATTCACACATTTAGATTCTTCCTCAAATGTGTCCCCCCCCGTGGTTGTGCCATGCATTGATTTCATTAACAACATTCGTCTCTCAGGATTTCTTCAAGTCAACAATCTCTTCTCTGCTTTGACGTGTCGTTGCAGCGATCATGTGTAACCCTTAACTCAGCAGTTTCTGTTGTCGTGTTGTGTTTCATTATGTCCTATCTGCACGACGTGATATTTGCGTTCTGTGTGAAAGTATTCATGACAAGAGTTAATATATAAAGACATGCACACGTAAAGGCCTTCAGTCGGGAGCTGCAGCTTCATTTAAAGCTTTCTGATTGTGGAATACAAATGAGTTGTTAGTCTGAGACGAGCGGTCGACCTGCTGTGTCACTAATGAGCCTCGATCTGTGTCTCCTGTAGATCTGAGAGAGATGGCTCCGGAATAGTTATTTAATGAAATACAGAAATACAGACATAAATCTCGGTTCAGTAATTCGAATTTCTGTGACTTGTTGTCTTCGGGCATCAATTTATTGTGAAGCACTTAAAAAACGAAGTAAAGTCCTGACAGTTCTGCTAAATCAAATCCAATCCAATCCAATCAAATTTATTTGTATAGCCCAATATCACAAATTATACATTTGTCTCAGTGTTTACAGACTGTACAGGTTACGACACCCTCTGTCCTTAGACCCTCTGTCCTTACACCCTCTGTCCTTAGACCCTCTGTCCTTAGACCCTCTGTTCTTAGACCCTCTGTCCTTAGACCCTCTGTCCTTAGAACCTCTGTTCTTAGACCCTCTGTCCTTAGATCCTCTGTCCTTACACCCTCTGTCCTTAGACCCTCTGTCCTGAGACCCTCTGTCCTTACACCCTCTGTCCTTAGACCCTCTGTCCTTAGACCCTCTGTCCTTAGATCCTCTGTCCTTACACCCTCTGTCCTGAGACCCTCTGTACTTACACCCTCTGTCCTTACACCCTCTGTCCTGAGACCCTCTGTCCTTACACCCTCTGTCCTTAGACCCTCTGTCCTTAGACCCTCTGTCCTTACACCCTCCGTCCTTACACCCTCTGTCCTGAGACCCTCTGTCCTTACACCCTCTGTCCTTAGACCCCTCTTAGACCCTCTGTCCTTAGACCCTCTGTCCTTACACCCTCCGTCCTTACACCCTCTGTCCTGAGACCCTCTGTCCTTACACCCTCTGTCCTTAGACCCTCTGTCCTTAGATCCTCTGTCCTTAGACCCTCTGTCCTGAGACCCTCTGTCCTGAGACCCTCTGTCCTTAGACCCTCTGTCCTTAGACCCTCGCATTGCACAAGGAATAACTTCCTAAAAGAAACCCCAAAATTAAAGGGGAAAAAATGGAAGAAACCTCGGGGAGAGACTGAGGAGGGATCCCTCTCCCAGGACGGACAGACGTGCAATAGATGTCGTGTGTACAGGATAAACAACATAGTACAAATACAACATTTGACAGAGAATTATGTTGTGTTGAAAAAAAGAGAAAGTATGGATGAATCCAGGAAAATGTCAAAAAGGCTTCCCTGGTGTCCAGCAGGACCAGGGCAGCAGGCACAGCCACAGGTTCATGATCCTGACGTGAACTTTATCAGTGGCAACCTGCCACATGAGAGACAGACACTCCGGGGATGATGCCGATGATGAGTTAGTAACATACATTTACATAAATGCATACAGATAGAGAGGGAGAAGAGAGAGGGAGGGAGGAGAGAGGAAGAGAAGGAAGAGAGCAGGGAGGTGTCCCCCGGCAGTCTAAGCCTATAGCAGCATAACTAGGGGCTGATCCAAGGCAAACCTGAGCCAGCCCTAACTATAAGCTTTATCAAAAAGGAAAGTCTTTAGCCTGCTCTTAAATGTGGAGAGTGTGTCTGCCTCCCGAACACAAACTGGAAGCTGGTTCCACTGGAGAGGAGCTTGATAGCTGAAGGCTCTGGCTCCCATTGTACTCTTAGAGACTCTAGGAACCACAAGTAACCCTGCAGTCTGGGAGCGTAATGCTCTAGTTGGTTTATAAGGTACTATGAGATCTTTAAGATATGCTGGAGCCTGACCATTAATTGCTTTGTAAGTCAGGAGAAGGATTTTGAATTCTATTCTGTATTTTACCGGGAGCCAGTGCAGAGCAGCTAATACAGGAGTAATATGATCCCGTTTCCTTGTTCTAGTCAATACACGTGCCGCTGCATTTTGGATCAACTGAAGAGTCTTCAGCGACTTTTTGGGACAACATGATGACAATGAGTTGCAGTAATCCAGCCTTGAAGTAACAAATGCATGGACTAGTTTTTCTGCATCATTTTGAGACGGGATGTGTCTTATTTTTGCAATGTTACGTAGATGAAAGAAGGCAGTCCTTGAGATTTGTTTTATGTGGGAGTTAAAAGACAGATCCTGATTAAAGATGACGCCAAGATTCCTTACAGTGGTGCTGGAGGCCAAGTTAATGCCATCCAGAGCTTCTATGTCATTAGAAAATGCGTTTCGGAGGCGTTTAGGGCCAAGTATAATAACTTCAGTTTTGTCTGTTCAACATCAAGAAGTTGCTAGACATCCAAGTTTTTATGTCCTTAAGGCTTGAAGTTTAGCCAATTGATTGGTTTCATCTGGTTTAATTGATAGATATAATTGGGTATCATCCGCATAACAATGAAAGTTTATAGAGTGGTTCCTTATAATATTGCCCAAAGGAAGCATAACCACAAACATTACATGTGAACTGGAGGGACAACACACATCTTCATGTTTGTTATTCACCTGCTCAGCACAATATCTATATCTATATATGTATTAATTGTATTCATTGGTATTAAAATGTCTTAAATTAATCTTTCAAAAGTCCTGAAAGTGTTGACGAGTAAAGTCTTTTTAATCTGACATTACAATTGCTAACGTCTGACCACGTCTCGCATTAGGTCAGGATAGTGGAGCCTTAAGTCAAGTTAAATGTTACGTAAACATTTAGACACATTTGTTCATGAGACGTTTCTTCAGTTCTGGTTTCTGTAAATTGGTTTTAGAGGCAGAAACCCTGAACGAGGTTCTTCAGTCTCGTCACCACGCTCCCTCTCTCCTGTGTTCTCAACAGTCAA
>NC_041360.1:25602835-25702835 GCF_900634415.1 Cottoperca gobio
TGTCGACCCTGGATATAATTCTCATATTTGTGTGACTTCCTGCTCTTCTCTGCAGGTTCTGAGTAATACGTTCTGAATCGTGCAGTTTCTCTTCAGACGAGCTCAGCTGTGTTTGGAAGTTTCAGCACGTTTTCAACAAGTAAAATAAATGTTCTTTACTTTCACCTGAAGGAAACCAGCTGTGACAGTTTGGAGGGAGAAACTGTTCCGGAACATTTATTACAACTATCAACACTGAAATCTCTCTAGCTGTTGAAGGATGTCATGAAACTCTGCACAAACTCTGGAGGTCATGTGACTCTTCATCCAGCGCCATCGTCAGGTCACTGATTGAATGTATCCAGTACTTGGTTAAAGCCATCGGGTCTGATGCTTTTTGTTGGCTAAAGAGTAAAACTACTAGACAGCACGACTGCTAGCCTGATCCTACAGTTAATAAATAACTGGGCTTACTGCTGCATTCAGGGCTCCAGTATCTCTCACGTTCGTCAACAACAACAAGCTTAAACACGAAAACAAACTAATTGTAAGCAACAACGGTTAAATCGTCGTACATTGTGGCAGCGCTGACGGAGCCGATCTCTCGTGCACCTCAACACTTCCCTGGTCTCTCAGTGGCACACGCTCATGACAGTTCATTCCCAGGATGCAATGGAGGCAGATTATGTGGAAGCGCTGTATGTAAATGATGTGACGGCTTTAGCTTCCTTCAGCTACAGAGGAGGCTGGTGACAGACGGCTCGGTGCACGCTGACCTTTGTGCAGGGATGAAGGTTCTTGTTCTGAAAGTCGAAGTCTCCCAAAGTGAGCTGATGCCTGTTTAATGCAGCTCCAAATGTCACCGCCAACGCCGCCATCCTCGGAGAGAATGCTCCCCAGAGAGCTGAAGGATGACACCGCACTATTCAAATACACTAAATCCTTTTTAATACACTTTGACAGCTAAGAGAAGTGAGGAGTCACAGAGAAAGGGAGTTGAGAGGGTGAGAGACAGAAAGGAACAGGAAGTGTGTGAAGTACGAAGGCCGAGAGACACGAGGACACGAGAGCCGGAGCAGGATGTGGAAAGTCTCTGACAAGGAAGCAGAGAGGACGAGCTCAAGAGTCTGCAACACTTCAGATGTTGCACAATCATGTTAGTTATACTGCGAGACACAAACTATATATATGTGTCTATTTATCTTCCAAAACTCAGAGTGTGTGTGTGTGTAGATTTAAACTCTCCACAGCTACATTACATAACGCCTCATGTACATATTAAACACTTGTAATATAAACTTGTGTTGATGTGAGTCATGAAGTGGGGAAGCTTCATGATATCTGTTAGTTACATGTTTGACCCTGTTCACCTGTAGTGTGTACCACATGTATGACTCTGTTCACCTGTAGTGTGTACAACATGTATGACTCTGTTCACCTGTAGTGTGTACAACATGTATGACCCTGTTCACCTGTAGTGTGTACAACATGTATGACCCTGTTCACCTGTAGTGTGTACAACATGTATGACTCTGTTCACCTGTAGTGTGTACAACATGTATGACTCTGTTCACCTGTAGTGTGTACAACATGTATGACTCTGTTCACCTGTAGTGTGTACAACATGTATGACTCTGTTCACCTGTAGTGTGTACAACATGTATGACTCTGTTCACCTGTAGTGTGTACAACATGTATGAATGTTACAATACATATCTTTAAAGGAGCTTTTCTCTAAAGGAGCTTTTTCTCACACTCTTCAGCAGAAGTCTCCACTTCAGCAGCACTTACATACACCAAACTTTCCACTTTCATTCCTCTCTATATTCTGCAGCTTTGTGCAGAGGGCTTTGTTCACATGTCACTCACAGCTCATGTTATACACGCTACACTCACTACATGCAGGAGATGCACAGAGTTCTGTGTGTTGACAGGATTTAGTGATTTATGGAGTGATACAAAGACAGATCCAGAATCTGTACAAACCTTTGACTACAGACGAGCAATTCCAAAGAATTGTAATGTTTTTGACATTATTTTCTGTAAATGTATGACTTCTGTGAAGTTTCTTCAGCTAAACGTTTGTATTTATTTGTTAGGTACAGCGGTGGTTATCTGATGCTGTGATATTAAAGTTACGTCCTCAGCGCCTGGACGTCTCCTTTGAAAGCGACCAGCAGCACGTTCATGATCTGATATCCCTGCAGACGAGAGGTTTACACAGAACCAGTAAAACAAATGCATGATAAAATATAAATGTTTTCTGCTGCCTTTCATTAAATGAAATAATTACACAGCACTGTAACTTTTATTCTTATTCTTTCTTCTTGTTTTATTCTATTTTATTTAGTTTTTATTTCTGTTCTCGCGGCTCCTTAATGACAGTTTTTTATTTAAGTTAAACGTCATTTTATAATGTTTTGCACTTAATGCCTTTAATCCATCCATTCGTCATCAAATCAAATGTATTTATATAGCCCAATATCACAAATTACACATTTGTCTCAGACTGTACAGCACACGACACCCTCTGTCCTTACACCCTTGCATCGCACAAGAAAAAACTTGCTAAAAGAAACCAACAAGGGGGGAAAATGGAAGTCTACCACTTATCCGGGGTCGGGTCGCGGGGGCAGCAGCTCCAGTAAGGAACCCCAATCTTCCCTTCTGCGGGCCACATCCTCCAGCTCCGACTGGGGGATCCCGAGGCGTTCCCAGTGAGGAGATATAATCTCTCCACCAAGTCCTGGGTCTTCCCCGGGGTCTCCACCATGGACATCCTCGCCTTCCAGATCATCAGCCCCCGAGAGACCACCTCATCAGAATCAGAGAAGGTGATGAGTGGAAAACCGGATTCAATACTCCTAGTGGCCACTACGAGTATCTTGTCATGCCATTCGGTCTTTCGGTTCGCACCTGCTGTCTTGCAAACATTTGTCAATGATGTTCTGAGGGACTACCTCAATGTTTTTGTCTTTGTATACCTTGACATTCAGTCCCATGTAAACCATGTTCGGCAGGTTCTTGTCTACCCCGTGTCTACCCCGTGTCTATCCCGTGTCTATCCCGTGTCTACCACGTGTCTACCCCGTGTCTATCCCGTGTCTACTCCGTGTCTACCCCGTGTCTATCCCGAGTCTATCCCGAGTCTACCCCGTGTCTATCCCGTGTCTACCCCGCGTCTATCCCGTGTCTACCACGTGTCTACCCCGTGTCTACTCCGTGTCTACCCCGTGTCTACCCCGTGTCTATCCCGAGTCTACCCCGTGTCTATCCCGTGTCTACCCCGCGTCTATCCCGCGTCTACTCCGTGTCTATCCCGCGTCTATCCCGCGTCTACCCCGCGTCTACCCCGTGTCTACCCCGTGTCTACCCCGTGTCTACCACTTGAGATCAAATTGTGCTGAATGTGGCCCTTGAACTACAATGAGCACTTCTTAACTCGGGGGGCGTCCACCTGCTTCAGGTATTGAGATACCAGACTTGGACTTCCAGTGAAGAAAGACCAACTCATAGTAAGCAAAACGAATTTGGAGTGTATTAACTTTGAAGTTGGTTACTTTTCTTTTCTTTTCTTACTTTTTTATCATGTCCATTGGCTTCGTAAGTTTCTGGCTTGGAAGGTCCTAATGACTTGTCTTCAAGCTCAGAGATTCTCGATTGAAGGAATTGGAACAGGGTGGAGGTTTTTGACCCATGCCTGTGCCGGTCCGTTCGGTGGTTAATAAGTCCGTTTTGAGTTGAGGGGGTTGAAAGTCAAAAGAATAGAACCTCACCTCGTAACTCTGAGTGCACAAACATTAAAGTGAACTCATTTCCATGCAGACTGAAGTTTCTCTGTTAAAATCTTTGAGCCCCCCTTTTTTTTTGGTTCGCCTCATCCTGTTGGAGGAGACGTTCTTTGTTGACCCAAGGGCTGTGACTGTGAGTGTGTGTGAGGGATTCACCCCCCTTTTCTGCTTATCAGGAGACGGACAGAGGGGCCTGGGGGTTTTGGTGTGTCTGAATGAGAGTTGATCACTCTGTGTCTTTTTATGAATACGTTTTGAGAACTAATTATTACCCGTGTGTATTTTCATGATATTTGTCGTTGACTAAGTACATGTATTTAATTATATATTACATAAGGGGCAACACATATTACATACAGTAACATTGAGGGAAAGAGAAGAGAGGTTTACTGACTATACATATAGAAAGGTTAATGTTGAATTAACATTAAATGTAATAAGTGGATTTATTGTTTTATTTTTTAGAAAAGGCTAAAGCTTTTCTTTATTTCCACCAAGAATAAACATAGTAAGAAGAGTACAACGTTTTCTTATATATATATATATATATATATATATATATATATATATATATATATATATATATATATATATATATATGTATATATATATATATGTATATATATATATATACATATATATATATATATATATATATACATATATATATATATATATATATATACATATATATACATATATATATATATATATATATATACATATATATATATATATATATATATATATATATATATATACATATATATATATATATATATACATATACATATATATATACATATATATGTATATATATGTATATATATATATATATATATACATATAAGTAAAAATAAGAATACAAAGGATTAACAGTCATAAAGGAATCGCTATGGGAACCAATAGCAGCCGTTTTCAAGGTCCAGCCAAGTGCATGTTTGATAAATATGGTAAATCCGCCATAATCTTTTTGCCAAAATGACATGTAAATGTAGGATTTCCTCAAAGTGGGAGTTTTCATCATGCCTCTTTGATATCACTGCGAAAAAGAATGTTGAGAAGATTTGAAGATAAGATAAAGAAAGCAAGTGCCTGTAAAAAGGTTAATAAGCTTTCAGCGAGAGGCTGTCGATATCCAAAGTCCCGTCACTCCTGAACCCTTGAAGGGACGCAAGCTTATTCTTTAATGTCCAGTGTTCACTTTAATTATCTCTTTGTTTGTTCTTCAGGGTTATTCAGCAGACAGTAAATGTCAGTAAATGTTTACACTCTAATCTGCCGTTTAAATATTGAAAACTTCTTTTCTGGAACATTTACGAGAGTTAGTTGGTTAAAGAGCACCAAGCTTTGAAAACAATCATTTTTGAAGATTCATTAAATTGATTTGACAGATGAGTGAAGAAACAAGAGAGTTATGATGCGTTCAATGTCTGTAACCACTGCAATATATTCCAACTCTGTTCAGGCATTTTACTTTTTAGCACCTGCATTTATGCACATAGTAAGCACATTATATATATAAAACTATTTATATATATAAATATTTTTATATATTTATATATATAAATATTTTTATGTATATATATATAAATATTTTTATGTATATATAAATATTTTTATGTATATATATATAAATATTTTTATGTATATATATAAATATTTTTATATATTTTTATTTATTTATATATATATAAATATTTTTATTTTTATTGATACACTGTTCCTCGTGTCGACATGTCAAAGTGTCCCTGAACAAAACTGCCGTTGGTCAGGCCCGTGTGTGTGTGTGTGTGTGTGTGTGTGTGTGTGTGTGTGTGTGTGTGTGTGTGTGTGTGTGTGTGTGTGTGTGTGTGTGTGTGTGACATCATCCTCTCATTAGTTTTAGAGGTCATCTAAAGATATGTACAGGATATAAAACACCTATAAGTGGAACTTTTGAGCTGCTGCGAGAGGAAAAGTCGGACCACCAGAGGCGTGAAGTTGAATCCTGTCCAACAGAAACATCTCTGTAAGCTGCTGGAGGCTTTTTAACTGCTCTCACCGTTAGATGCAGCACAAACATCCTGTGAGAACAATGAGGCATGTTGTACTTCTGGTCCAATCTTCTGTTCACCCCGAACGATGATTATTACAAAGATTGTGAGGAGAAAATGTGGAACACTGGAACAGATATTAATTATTCATCCACCTCCTTTCTGCCCTCAGCTGACTGAACAGCAGCTCAAACTTCCCAAATGTCTTCAAAACATTCTGCAGTGTTTGACCTTAATGTTGGAATGAAAGCAACACAATAAATATGAAGCGTCTTTGGTGGATCCATATCTGTAATAAATGGAAGCATGTTTGTCCTCAGCTCAGGAGTAATACACTGTATTAACTGTATAGAGTTAAAATCCTGAAGCAGAACTTAAAGTAAAAGTCTTCCTGGTCCAACTCTCCGGCCTCCTCGCCCCTTTTCTCGCACCGAGCCGTTAGCACCAGACTCCATTGACAAAACAGTCATTTTACCGCTGCCTCAACCAGTTCATGTTATTGTGTGACTTTTGTCGTTGCATCCACAGCCGGAACGTTCAGTGTGCCAGCCATCACCTGTGAAGGTGTGACACGGTTTCAGCTCGCGTTCACATTATTCATAACCTTATTGATGAAGAGCACAGAGTGATGAAATATCTTAGAAAAAAGCACCAATTACAGATAAATTAAAAGTCAAGTGAGAATATTTGCTTTGATTTTCCAAAAGTGGACTCCACTGAGACGTAATTAATTTCCTGTGCGGCAGGTGAACGTGAACAGATAACCTTCTGTACGACGTCACATTCAGAGTCAGAATATAAACACAACACACACGAGTGTCAACAGATAAGCAAAGCAATTTACAGAACTCCTCCAGCGAGTATCTGGACACTCCCCGACATTCATTTTATTTATTTTAATCTCCCTGCTTTGCTGAGTTCCCCCCGGGTTAATTAACAAACACAGATAAGGAAAAGAGCAGACAACTTAACACCTGCTGCTGGAAAATGCTGCTATCAGCTGTGTGTTTGTGCACAGATATCCTCTGAGTCGGAGAGTGTATGAGAGATAAGGTTAACGCAGGCCGGTTCATAAAACTCAGCCATGAGGTGGAGGAGCAATGAACCTCCAACCAAAGCACGATGAAGAGCAGTAAAGGCAGGTCGGCCCACTGACAGCTTTACAGCCGGAGGGTCGGCTCAGGGTATACTTCAGGGGAACTGAAAGCAGCAGGAAAATATGTCAGAGGGGAAAGTATTGGATCATTAATCCAGTCTCTTAATATACTGCACATTATTTCTAACTTTCCCCTGATGTAGTTTGTTTCAGTTCTTTTTTCTCTTCACTTGCCGTCACTTATTCCTTCTGTAGCGAACACAAGTCAACATCTTGGTCCTGATTGGGTCCCACAGTGTACCACACCTGGAGCTGCACCTGAGCTCCACCATGAGGACGGCCCATTGTTCTGATGGCCCATTGTTCCGACGGCCCATTGTTCCGATGGCCCATTGTTCCCAAAAGTCTTAAAGATGTCCCATTGGAAAGAAAGCACATTTGTCTGACAGCCTCCAAAAAGAAATACACTTTCTCTGCAACAAACAAAATATAGTAGGTGAAGGTCTCGTTCCATAATAATAACAAGCCATGTGCTTCTGTTCTTGGCACTCAGTTTGTGTATTTGTGATTGGATTTAATTAAAGCTAAAACAATTAGCCTATTAACTAAAATTAAATCGACTATTTTATGGCTCATTTTATCCCCTTGTGGTCGTCGTTCCCGGAGGAAGGACTCACAGATTCAAGCTGCAGTAACTAAACTACAACATGTGAAGCCAAGTCAGTTTCATTATCAGCGATTTCAGTTTAATTGCATCTCAAAGGTCAGCAGATTATGGAAATGACATCAGCTCCTGGCCTTCAGTGAAGAAGAAGAAGAAGAAGAAGAAGAAGAGGAAGAAATGTGATGTTTTATAATTAATATATTAGTGCATTTCACCCATAACTCATAACTTGTCATCCTTTTCCTTTTGTTCCAAGGAGTTAAACTACTCGTGCATGATGGATGATCTTACTGTTTGTCTAGTTTGTGTTGTGTGATCCATCATGATGACCTTACAGATCTCAGATTCTACATCTCATTAAGAGAACTGGTGCGGCGCCTGTTCAGGATGCGCTCGTGCTGCAGCTTCTGGGGTATGATGCACAGGAATGCATCGCAGTCAGACGACATCCGCCTCACAGTGTGATCTCACATCGAAATGAATCTTTGCTAACATATCAGTGTATGAGGTTTGGTTAATATACTGGTTTTGCATTGGTTTGATTGGGGTCTCATTGAAATGAATGAGGAGGCTGCAGTTCTTCATACAGTACCAATGCTAATGCCAGATTGAGCAAAGTGAAGCGACACATTACGTTCTAACACAAGCCGTCCTCGCCAAAGAAATGTCTGTTCAGGTCGTCTGTGCGAGCAGCGCATCACAACACATCTCTACGCTTGTTGTTCGGCCTCTAAAGGTCGTAGTGATTATAATGAGAGCAAAGGAGGAAGTCTGGTGACGTAGTATAAAGAGCGACAAAGGGTAGAAAAGCACTTTAACCCAGAAGTCCAGTGTTTGAAAACAAAAGCCACGTCATGTTGAATAGTTACGTAGGTATCAAACGATAATCTTTTTCTAAACCTAACAAAGAAGTGTTGTTGCTTTAACATAACCAAGTAGTTCTGTTTCACAACGTTACATATAACGTCATATATTAACACATTAGTGCCGAGAGGACACACACATCCTGGATGTCCAGCACGAGCCGCAGAGATGGAACTCATGTAAATCTTGACGTCCTATAACCCTACTATTGCAATTACTAAATATACATTATACTATATTTCATAATTTCTGCCCAACAATACAACAAAGGTTTGTAATAAGCTGCTTGCACAGCTTTATGTTTTGAGTGAGGACAGGCTGCAATAAGTCATTTAGCCCTGAAGTAGTGAACTCTCACAGAACTTCTCTTTTAATGTTAGCTGGCTATGAATTGTGGGTAACTCCCTCAAGTGAAGTCTGCAGCATCTCAACAAAGAGGTGCAGACAAAAGGCACAAAAGGCCACAGCGGTACATCACCGACCGTCCGCAGACTTATTGGGAACACGGATCAAAGAGTCCTTGAGGCTGGACAGCGGACGGAGTCTGCTCTAATTGCCTCATCTTCAGCTGCTGTGCAGGTCCATAACTCCATAATTCCATAACTCCACAATCCCCCAACTGCTTCTTATTCACCAGCGGTCAATTGTTCAGTCTGCACATCTTTTAACAGTCATTTTTCTCTGATTGCCGTTTATCCTGTTTCCTACAGTCATGTTAGATTCCCATTGTAAGGACTGAAACTGTATATAAGTGCAGATTATATAATAATAATACACTTCAATTATACAGAAACTTTCAAAACACAGTTACAAAGTGCTTTACATGGTTGAAACAAGAATATTACAACAAAATGAAAATAAAAAACCCAAAAGTATCTTTATAAAAACAAGACCATTAAAACATGCAGGGTTAGGGGTGTGGGGTCAACAATCACTAAATGCTGTGACGTCAACACATTAACAACACCCCTTATCTGTGTAATAAGGAAAGACGACAATGGTCATCTGAAAATGATTAATAGTAATACTAATAATTTGTAGCATCTCCCTTCTTACATTAAATAGTTCATTTACAACATGAGTATATTATATATATATTAACAGTCTCTCCTGTGTTCACGCCCGCAGCCATGAAAACAATCCTGATGCACAAATGATTTATTTATGTTGCAGTTCTTGACTTCAGTTATTTAAAGAGCTTCTCATTGTGTTATATGCTTTTCAAGGTACTACTGAAGTGGAGATTTCTGCTGAAGAGTGTGAGAAAAAGCTCCTTTAAAGATATGTATTGTAACATTCATACATGTTGTACACTCTACAGGTGAACAGGGTCATACATGTTGTACACACTACAGGTGAACAGAGTCATACATGTTGTACACTCTACAGGTGAACAGAGTCATACATGTTGTACACTCTACAGGTGAACAGAGTCATACATGTTGTACACACTACAGGTGAACAGGGTCATACATGTTGTACACACTACAGGTGAACAGGGTCATACATGTTGTACACACTACAGGTGAACAGAGTCATACATGTTGTACACACTACAGGTGAACAGAGTCATACATGTTGTACACACTACAGGTGAACAGAGTCATACATGTTGTACACACTACAGGTGAACAGGGTCATACATGTTGTACACACTACAGGTGAACAGGGTCATACATGTTGTACACACTACAGGTGAACAGGGTCATACATGTTGTACACACTACAGCTGAACAGAGTCATACATGTTGTACACACTACAGGTGAACAGGGTCATACATGTTGTACACACTACAGGTGAACAGAGTCATACATGTTGTACACACTACAGGTGAACAGAGTCATACATGTTGTACACACTACAGGTGAACAGGGTCATACATGTTGTACACACTACAGGTGAACAGAGTCATACATGTTGTACACACTACAGGTGAACAGGGTCATACATGTTGTACACACTACAGGTGAACAGAGTCATACATGTTGTACACACTACAGGTGAACAGAGTCATACATGTTGTACACACTACAGGTGAACAGGGTCATACATGTTGTACACACTACAGGTGAACAGAGTCATACATGTTGTACACACTACAGGTGAACAGAGTCATACATGTTGTACACACTACAGGTGAACAGAGTCATACATGTTGTACACACTACAGGTGAACAGAGTCATACATGTTGTACACACTACAGGTGAACAGGGTCATACATGTTGTACACACTACAGGTGAACAGAGTCATACATGTTGTACACACTACAGGTGAACAGAGTCATACATGTTGTACACACTACAGGTGAACAGGGTCATACATGTTGTACACACTACAGGTGAACAGAGTCATACATGTTGTACACACTACAGGTGAACAGGGTCATACATGTTGTACACACTACAGGGGAACAGGGTCATACATGTTGTACACACTACAGGTGAACAGGGTCATACATGTTGTACACACTACAGGGGAACAGGGTCATACATGTTGTACACACTACAGGTGAACAGAGTCATACATGTTGTACACACTACAGGTGAACAGAGTCAAACATGTTGTACACACTACAGGTGAACAGAGTCATACATGTTGTACACACTACAGGTGAACAGAGTCATACATGTTGTACACACTACAGGTGAACAGGGTCATACATGTTGTACACACTACAGGTGAACAGAGTCATACATGTTGTACACACTACAGGTGAACAGAGTCAAACATGTTGTACACACTACAGGTGAACAGAGTCATACATGTTGTACACACTACAGGTGAACAGGGTCATACATGTTGTACACACTACAGGTGAACAGAGTCATACATGTTGTACACACTACAGGTGAACAGGGTCAAACATGTAACTAACAGATATCATGAAGCTTCCCCACTTCATGACTCACATCAACACAAGTTTATATTACAAGTGTTTAATATGTACATGAGGTGTTATGTAATGTAGCTGTGGAGAGTTTACATCTACACACACAGTTACACACACACACTCTCATGTTCTCATGCTTCCTCTCGTCTGAAAGTCTAAATGTTATCTTAATCTATTATTAAGCAACATAACCCATTAAAAAAACGTTTTGCCTCCTATAGACAGATTCATGAGTGCAAGACACAAACATCTGTAAGGTATTAAATGTAAAAGTCTTCTGGTTCCTGCAAACTGAACCGTCACCTTGAGTTGTGTTGATGAAATACAAACAGCCTCTAAAGAGAAGATCCATGGAATCCTCCACCTGGCAGCTCGACAGCAAGCGGGCGGACGGTGGTGAACTGACTGCAGACTAACAAGAGAGCCTGCACACACACACACCCCTACACACACACACACACACACGCACACACACACACACACACACACACACACACACACACACACTCTGCATAAGCCACGTTTCCTCCCTCGAACTGGAAGCTGAAAAGGGCTGAATGCACGATGCTGCTAATGTTGTGCACCTTGGGAGACAGATAAGCACATGTTCATCATCACCAGCACTCAGGAAATGTTTTAGCATTTTGACATCAAACCCAAACCAGCTGTTGTTAAATGCACAGATCTCACTGTTATGCTAAATCAGAGCAGGCAGTCAGAGTGAAAGGTTTACAACACTGTGGAGCAGAACGTCCCGCCCACGCACAACATGGAGGTGCACGAGACGCTTCACACATTCAGCTTTTAACAAGCTGCCAAATGAAAAACGTGTTGAGTTTACGTAGCCTTCCAACAAACAAGTGCGACATGAATATTATATCTTTACTCAAGTGAACCTGCATTGAAGAGAAGGTTTAACCGAACTATGTAAGAACCCGACGACTGCATCCCACGATACACGTGCACACCAGGAACAACTTTAAAGACTCGGAGTTAAGTAATTTGATCAGGGGCACAATGGTGGAAACCCTGGTGTTGTACTCACGACCTTCTGGTTTGAACCACCATCACCAGACCATCACCATCACCAGACCACCATCACCAGACCACCATCACCAGACCAGACCACCATCACCAGACCACCATCACCAGACCACCATCACCAGACCAGACCACCATCACCAGACCACCATCACCAGACCACCATCACCAGACCACCATCACCAGACCACCATCACCAGACCACCACCATCACCAGACTACCATCACCAGACCACCATCACCAGACCACCACCATCACCAGACCACCATCACCAGACCACCACCATCACCAGACCACCACCATCACCAGACCACCATCACCAGACCACCACCATCACCAGACTACCATCACCAGACCACCATCACCAGACCACCACCATCACCAGACCACCACCATCACCAGACCACCATCACCAGACCACCACCATCACCAGACTACCACCACCACCCTACAGTGTGTACAGAATATAATCCCCTCTGTCCTTAGAGCCTTGCAGCGGACAAAACCATTATATACAGTTTATATAATATACTAATATTATATTAATATATCAAAGATGTTCAGTTTACTGTAGAAACATTGTTTAATGATATCAGGCACACACACACACACACACACACACACACACTCACACACACACACACACACACACACACTCACACACACACAGAGATTGAAGTATTGAAGTATCGGCGAAAAAATGGACACACATGTGTACACAGTATATTAAAAACAGGATGGAAAGTTACAAGAAGTGTTGAGCGGCTAAAAGCCACACACACACAAACTATGTCCATATTTACAAAAGAACGACAGTGTGTGTGTGTGTTGATTAACGGATTAACGTCAAATTACGCGCAAATACTATAAGCCTATAATTTAGCAGAAGCGAGTTAATGAACGACGGAGAACTTTATATGTGCTCGTTCGTCAGACAAATATGTACACAGCAAATTGAAAAGATACAAAAGGATGGAAACTTAAACGAACACGTCTTTGCCAAACTTTAGGGTTTATAAATGTGGATCGCCTACATTTCTGTGGCACTTTTATTTTACCCGAGCTTACGACACAAAGCAGATTCATCGTGAGAAGAGGAGCTGCACATGTAGCGAGCGCTGTCTTCCAGAAGAAAACCTGCTATATGGCCTTTTAATATATATTTGACTAAATGCTTTTATTCTGTAAAGACTATTTTAATTCTGATCTCTTCACTTTGATCTTTTAATGGTGATATTTTCTAAAATGTTTAATGCTGCTACTCTATGCCACTTTAAACTCTTTACATGATTTCATTAATTGTTGCTATACATGGTGTAACAATGTGTTCTTGAAAAGCCTGAGATCAAACAGACTGTGTTACCACGGGAACAAGAGGAGGTTTCTCTGATAAATGTAAGATTATTGGAGTCTTTAACCGATAGATTTCATAAAACTCAACACACTGGGGTTTGTTTATGAAACGGGAAGGATGTGTAGCAGAGGGAGTAAACCAGCTGAAGGGCCACAGGGGCCCATTGTGGATCTCATGCTTTCAACATGTGGCTCTGACAGTTAAAAACAACAAAACAAAGAATGGTGATGAACGTGGTTTCAGGAGGTCGTTCAGTACGGCACAGATACAGACACTAGGCATGATCTCCAGTGTTATTTATACTGTTTTAATTCTGCTATTGTTATAATGGTACTTCAGACTCATTTACATCAACACTGTGATTATTGTTCTGTGAATATTCTTACTCTGTCTCATCTGTACTAATTGTTATGTTTTATGTTTTTGCTGTGAAGCACTTGGGGCTGCGATTCTTGTAGGAAAGGTGCTCTACAAATAAAGCTTATTATTATTATTATTATTATTATATTATTATTATTATTAATATTATTATTATTATTATATTATTATTATTATTATTATTATATTATTATATTATTATATTATTATTATTATTATTATTATTATTATTATTATTATTATTATTATTATTATATGGACACAGATACATTAACATACAACAGTCAACCTTTCACCTTTTCTCCCTCTCTCTCTCTCACTCACACACACACACACAAAGTATTTTCCACAGAGTTTGTATTCAGCAAGAATCCAAACAACTATTCACAACTCCCGCTGGCTTTCCTTCGGAGCGGGCCTCACAAACACGTCCTCTCTGCTGTATCACCACATCACGTGTTCAGTGCCTTCACAGGGAGGACCACATCACGTGTTCAGTGCCTTCACAGGGAGGACCACATCACGTGTTCAGTGCCTTCACAGAGAGGACCACATCACGTGGTCAGTGCCTTCACAGGGAGGACCACATCACGTGTTCAGTGCCTTCACAGGGAGGACCACATCACGTGGTCAGTGCCTTCACAGAGAGGACCACATCACGTGGTCAGTGCCTTCACAGGGAGGACCACATCACGTGGTCAGTGCCTTCACAGGGAGGACCACATCACGTGGTCAGTGCCTTCACAGGGAGGACCACATCACGTGGTCAGTGCCTTCACAGAGAGGACCACATCACGTGTTCAGTGCCTTCACAGGGAGGACCACATCACGTGGTCAGTGCCTTCACAGGGAGGACCACATCACGTGGTCAGTGCCTTCACAGGGAGGACCACATCACGTGGTCAGTGCCTTCACAGAGAGGACCACATCACGTGGTCAGTGCCTTCACAGGGAGGACCACATCACGTGGTCAGTGCCTTCACAGGGAGGACCACATCACGTGTTCAGTGCCTTCACAGAGAGGACCACATCACGTGTGGGGCTTTCCCTGTAGAAGCAGATTCTGATCAACACATTGTGAGTGAAGGAGTAAAGCTGCAGCCGTCAGGTCCGTTATCTCCGCTCCACATGTTCATTACGACACTCAGGTTAACTAAGAGAGCCAATATTTAGAGAAGGGACACTTACGACCTCATATCAGCGAGTGCACACAAAACTCAGCACGACGCTGTCATCCCCGGGAGTTCCCCGATAACCACCAGCACGCAGCGGCTTGTACAGTCGACTCGTAAAACACATTGTTGTTGTGTTCAACCCACGACTACAAAACCTTTATGTACGACTATGTGTTTATATAATTAATTTAATGCCCAGGGCCAAAGCTGAAAATCAAGAAACTGAGGTGTCACTCATAAAGTCATTAGCTAATGGGGACGCACCCCTGAAATCACCCGGCCTCTGTGAACAGCTTCGGGCTGGACCTTTGAAACTCACAGCGGGAGATTCAAGCAGCTGTAGTGATTAACTCCTGTTGTTATTAGGATTTATGCACCTGCAGTGAAGGGTTTGAGAAGGTGTAACTGTTCTGCAAGTTAAGCCTTGTTCCCCGTTGTTTTGCTCTAATAATACCTTCGCAGTCTCACACCAAAGTAACGGTATCGATAGAGAAAGTGATTTTATTTATTGAGCAACAGTAACTTACTTTCTGTTTGAGGTTCAAACCTCAGGTTATATCCAAGCTGTGTGGTATTCAGTGGGGAAGAAACATGTTTGTTTGCAGCTGCAAATCACTTCAGATGTTTGTATTCCTGCACTTTTCATCAGGAAAGCTTGTGACACAGCTGATGATTGAAATCACTGACATTTGTTCCCAATGCCATGAACAAGAGCTCTGCGGCTTCACCTCAGTCTACATTTAGAGAACATTGACGAGATTCTTCTCAGTTTGAAAGCAAACATCTTCGATATATATATTAAACTCTGAAATCCACCCTAGACACAATAAACAACGTTACCTGATCTGAAACTCTTCTTGTTTGTTTGTGTATTTTTGAATGTTTGATTTTGAGGCTCTTGGCATCTTGTCTTACGATAAACATCTTATCATACGACAAAACATCTTATCTTACGATAAACATCTTATCATACGACAAAACATCTTATCTTACGATAAACATCTTATCATACGACAAAACATCTTATATTACGATAAAACATCTTGTCTTACGATAAACATCTTATCTTACGACAAAACATCTTGTCTTATGACAAAACATCTTGTTTTAGGACAGAACATCTTATCTTACGATAAAACATCTTATCTTACGATAAACATCTTATTTTACGACAAAACATCTTGTCTTACGACAAAACATCTTATCTTACGATAAAACATCTTGTCTTACGATAAAACATCTTGTCTTACGACAAAACATCTTGTCTTACGACAAAACATTTTATCTTACGATAAAACATCTTGTCTTACGATAAAACATCTTATCTTACGACAAAACATCTTGTCTTACGACAAAACATTTTATCTTACGATAAAACATCTTGTCTTACGATAAAACATCTTATCTTACGACAAAACATCTTGTCTTACGACAAAACATCTTATCTTACGATAAAACATCTTGTCTTACGATAAAACATCTTATCTTACGATAAAACATCTTGTCTTATGACAAAACATTTTATCTTACGATAAAACATCTTATCTTACAAATAAAACATCTTATCTTACGATAAAACATCTTATCTTACAAATAAAACATCTTATCTTACGACCAAACATCGGTTGTGTTTCCATCCACATCTGTCCAAACTGTCATTCATCACTCTGTCCTGTTGGACATTTCTGTGATATTGTCATAATTAGCAAATAAATTCTTGAGTTATGGACAAAAATGTGTGTTATGACGTTGACCTTTGACCTTTGAACACCAAATTTGAAGAAATTCCCTCCAGGAGTTCTTGAGACATGAGACGGACAACCTGACAACAAAACCTGCAGTTAAGTCACTAAACGAGAGTCTGATCGTCCTCTATAGCTCTCAGGATCGGACTAATGAAGGGAGAACACAAGCTTATCTCTCATGAACACACGATGGAGAACGTACGGAGCTAACCTGAGGTGGACTGTAGCTTTGTGACTACAGAAGGTGACCTTTGTGTCTTCGCTCGCTATCGATCATCTCGGACTCAATGAGATTCATAAATAAAATGTAGGTTAAAGGCGAGATAAGAATCACCTTTGTTTGTTGGGTTTACAGGATAAACTGATCTGGATTCTGTTCAGCGCTCAGCTTTTTATCAGAACATCGAGCTGGAGAACATCGAGCTGGAGAACAGCGAGCTGGAGAACAGCGAGCTGGAGAACATCGAGCTGGAGAACAGCGAGCTGGAGAACATCGAGCTGGAGAACATCGAGCTGGAGAACATCGAGCTGGAGAACAGCGAGCTGGAGAACATCGAGCTGGAGAACAGCGAGCTGGAGAACAGCGAGCTGGAGAACATTTAAGCATTATTGTTTTCTTGATTATTCGATAAATTGTTTAGTTTGTATGTCAGAAAACTGTGAGCAATATTGTTTAATATTATTTAAAATGAATAAATAAAGATGAATTGGGCAATTTCTTAAAGGTTTCTTCTCACATATATTCAGTGTAATACCACAGAAGAACAACGGAGCAGTACACTACACATTACACTAGAGAAGCTGGAGTTATGTTGGGATTTGAAAGATATAATTATTTATAAGATGTTTGTGTGTCAGTGCACAGTGTTGGGGAGTGAAGGGATAAGGAGTCAGCGTTGTATTAATGAGATGAAACAGATGAGCTGTTTATAAACGTGCAATAAGTGATAATAAGGGAAGACAGCCTGTCACAGTGCTGACATGATTACCAGCATGTTGATGCTCCTCGCCGGTGTAACAGTTAAGTGACAGGTCCTGTTCCTGTCCGTCAGGATGTCTCCAGCTCAGGACAAGAGAACATAAGACAAGTCACATCCGATCACTCACAACCTCCCTGTTGAACGTCTGTCCTCAGACACACTAACATTCGTGTTCAGACAGAGAGGCTCAGGGAGCTTTGAGTTATTGTTTCCACTGTGAGAACAAACCATAATAAAAAGTGAGACTCGGTGACTGACTGACACATCAAACTACAGATTCTGCTTCAATACATATTAGTTTGCAAAAAACAAGCTTGATTTGAGAAGAAGAATTACATCCAGTACAGCCTTAATATATGTTATAGTGCAGCAAGAGCAACACTCAGCACAGAGACATCAGTTTTATATGGTCGTAGCTTCAATCATAGAAATAAAACAAAAAGATCTTCAGCATGAAGATATTTCTCTGCAGCTTCAGAAGTCAGCCTTTAAAATATATTTATAGAAAATCCATCCTTGATAGTTTAGTTTGTGAAATGTGCTCGACCTGGTGATGAGCGCCAGCGTCTCTGTGAAGCGCTGATTGCTTTTATATCTTCTATACTTATGTCTCTAGGTAGGTGTGATATAATTAACTAATAAATGTATTCTCTTGTGTAATAACGTATTTACCTAGCTCATGTGAAGAAATGTTAGGTACTTTATGTATTAAATAAAGCTCATACTTAGACTTGTTGTAAGAAGCTCAACTCACTCATAACTTGTCTCAGGGATAATTGTGACTCTGTAACTGTGAATGTACAATATGGGAGCGCCCCTTACAGAGACGTTCGAAGACCCCGTAGGATGTGACGTGATGACGTCAGACGTCAAGCGCCCAACGCGACCAATAGGAGAAGATGACAACAAAGACCAAAAATTATATATACACGGATGTAACCAGTAGGCGGGACCATTCTGTAGAATGGCGGAGAGAGGAGGCTGTGAAACAGGATGGTCACCCAGCTGGGTATATTTTCCATGCTTGTCTTATCATATTAATAAATGCTTTGTTAAACAAGAAGTTTGCTGGATTGATTTGCTGCAGTCATAGTGTCCTCAGAACATTTCAACCCGATATAGGGAAGCTCACATCTCCGATCTCCGTAGATCGGCACAAAGGAAGAACGCCGTCGCCCCCTACTTGACACTGAATGGATGCACCTTCCTTTTCTTTATAAGCTACTTTATTTGAACTTTACCTCCGTCAAGGAGCTTATGTTTTCTGTGTTGTTTGTCAGCAGGAATACAGAAAAACTGCTGCTCGGATTTCCATAAAGCTTGGTGGAAGGGTGAATTATGAGCCGAAAAACCCGTTTAATGTGGGAGCGGATCGGAATAATGGGGCTTCATGATATTCTCACTCCTCCTGCCTAAACCTGTCCAATCCAACCAACGAAGGCTGTGAGTACTAGCCAATCAGAGGGCGGGTCGTGCCTTCGGAACGATGAGCAGTTTAACCCAAACCATGAACTTCTCCTAAACCCATTCCAGTACTTTAGTTGCCTAAACATAACCAAGTAGTAATAAGTGCACTTAACTTACGAAACACGAGCCGCGTGTTGAACTCTATCGGACGACCCTGCATGTTGAAAAATGACCCTAAATAATGATCTTTGTCTTGTTCTACTGCAGACAGGGATTTAATTGTAGTTTATCGTGTCTATGTATGAATCTAAATCTAAAAACAATCCAGTTACAAGTTGTACGACATGGTCAGGAGTGAAACTCCACCAGGTGTGTCCACACTAGCATCTTCCCTCCTCTCACCAGCAACCTGCACTTTGACATCTCGTAGTGAAAATAGCATCGAAGTATCACAGACGGTCTCCCTCTCCACGTCTCCTCTCCAAAGTAATCAACAACAGACAGACAAGCTTCGTATCTTCAATCCCTGGATTTGCTTCAAAACTGAATAAAACACCAGCAGCATCTGTTTAAAGTTGTTTGTGGAGCATCAAGGCAGTTTATCTCAAATCCCATTTGCTGTCAATCAGGGAAATTCTCCCTTCAGCAAAGTGTAGATGTGTAGAAGTGTTGAAGTAGATGTGAACACGGGGACTCTGATACATCACATCATGTGAATTATAATAAACAACATTAATATTCTTCCTACTGTAACAATCTAACGTTGAACCAGAGTTCATTCTGTTAACGCTGAGAAGTAAGCTGCTGTGCACTACGACGCATATTAGGGACGTTGTAGGTCAACATAAATACAGAGACAGAGACAGAGAAAATGAATAACCATAATTAGAAGATCATTTGACTTTCTTTGTATTCGGCATTGTCAAATCTAGACGGAATAATGAGGCTCTTTCATTAGATTTGTTTTTTGTTTAAGTTGCTGAATCCAAGAATGAAATAATGTCGAGTAGCCGAGCGGGTTCTGTGCGAGGAGGAAGAGCTGCGGCTGGCGAGGCGACACCAGGCAGCTGCTCGGTCTTTGGCGTCGGTACAACTAGAATCCCTCGCGCTCTCTCTATAAGTCGCTCACCCACTGTGACAGCAGCTACCATCACCGGGAAAGAAGCCGAATACTAAATACCCATAATTCCCAGTGCGTGCTCAATGCCCCCTTAAAATCATCCTGTTTGTTACTTTGCTGTCTCTTTGTAGTGTTTATGCACAATAATTATTCAGTAGGATCCTTCATGCTGTGATCATCCGCACAAACACTGTCAAACTAACCGCCAAATTTGGCAGCGAAACAATGTACACTAAAGGTGTTGGGAAGGTGTCAAGGTGTTTCTGCATGTGTTGTGTTTTCCTTCTTTCTAATCCTTCTCATGGGAGAAACCCGATAACACCGAGACATTGCAGGGGAATATATTCAGATCATTTTACACTTGTACAAATCTAACTGCACATATAGCTACAGGGTAGTTGTTGTTAATGGAAATCTTAAGCTCCAGCTCCCGGAGCTTAATGACGAGCTTGATCACATGCTGCTAGATGTTAGGAGTTTTTAAAACACAATTTATAATAAAAATGTCAGTTGTGGATCAATCTGGATATAAGTGTGTAGTGAGTACTATCGATACTTGAATTAAACTCTCCATACATTAATATAATAATGGAATGAAATCTAAAGCCGAAGATAAAAGGAATGCAAATAACAATGAGAGTAAAGAGACATTTATTTAAAGCTGAGGTGTGAACAATAATATACTGACGGTGGTGAGGCTTGTGGTTCCGAGAGTCTCTAAAAGTCATCCAGCTCCTCTCCTGTGGAACCAGTTTGTGTTCTGGAGGCAGACACCCTCTCCACATGTCAGAGCAGGCTGAAGAAGTTCCTCTCTGATAAAGCTTATAGTTAGGGCTGGTCCAAGGCAAGCCTGAACCAGCCCCTAGTGATGCTGCTATAGGCTGAGACTGCCGGCGGACTCACACCTCTCTCTCTACTCCTTCTCTCCCTCTCTATCTGTATACATTCATGTCCCTTAAATGTTGATAACTCAGCATCCGGATCAAACCAATGTTGTTTATTCTGGGGTGGTGATGGCCTAGTGGTCTAGTGGTACGGCTTCCAAACAGAACATGGTAACACCTGTAAG
This sequence comes from Cottoperca gobio, assembly GCF_900634415.1. Lineage (NCBI taxonomy): Eukaryota > Metazoa > Chordata > Actinopteri > Perciformes > Bovichtidae > Cottoperca > Cottoperca gobio. Next base: position 25,624,429 of record NC_041360.1, read on the forward strand.
TCTCTCTGGATAAGAGCGTCTGCTAAATGACCTGTATTGTAATACACACGTCATCTATTACACGTCTGTCAGTCTCCCTGAGGTTTATAACATTCCCCTTTAATTGTTGCTTTATTTTAGGGAGTTTTTCCTCGTGTGGTGCGAGGGTCTGAGGACAGAGGGGGTCGTATGTACAGTCTGTAAACACTGACACTACTGTGTGATGTTGGACTGAATAAATACATTTGATTTGAATTATATCAAATTTGAATAATAGCAAACTGATGAAAGAAATTCAAGATGTAACCGAGATAGGCAAAAGAGCACAAGACAAAATAAATATTATCATATATGAAATATTAATAAAATCAGAGGTTACTGTGAGCTTTGAGTGCTTTCTGTGGAGGAGAATTATTAAGAGTTTGTGATGGTTCGAGGGAGGAAAAGCCGAACAGCTGCTTAAACAATCAGCTGAATATAAAATATATTCCTGCCCCAGAAGGTGAAGCTGCAGATCTTAACTACAGCAGAGTTTTAGGAGAAATGTCACGACTAACGGTGGAAAAGGTCATCGTCGTGACCTTTGTGCTGGAGGGTTCAGGCTGACGGGCTTCAGCAGATAAGAAGCAAAGTGATGAATAAAGTCTGGATGCACTGCAACAACAAAAACATCTAATTTATCTCCCAGCAGTGAGCAAATGTCAAGATCTTTACAGGAGCCTCCACACAAAGCTGCATGCAGATCCATGTTTAACTAACAGATAAACACTGTGACAAACACGGAGCGGGACAACACCACACCACAGCTGCTTGTTCTTCACTTTGTGCACAGAAGCACGTGGCTTTGTAAATGTCAAATGATTTGATCGAAATGCAACACTCCCACAACTGAGCGAATTGCCTGCAATTGAGTTTATTTAATGACAAAAACATAAACACACTGTCACAATAATAAGATGTGATTTATGTCTGATGCAAAAAATCAGTCTTGATGTCAAAGAAAACGTAAAGAAATTAGAACAGATGTAGTCTGTCTTTTATGAACACGGTGAACGTCTGCAAGATATATTAATATATATATATATTAATATATATTAATATATATATATATTAATATATATATATTAATATATATATATATTAATATATATATATTAATATATATATATTAATATATATATATTAATATATATATGTATTAGTATTAGTATATATATATATTAATATATATTAATATATATATATATATTAATATATATATATTTATATGTATACAAATGTATGACGGGAGTTCACCCAGAATGTCTTTATGAACAAGCACTCTTGAATGAGCCTTCCAAAGCTCAGTGATGGCCAACAGGCCCTGGAGTAAACGGTACAATGATGAGTGAGGGCTTTACAGTTTATAACACATCTAAGTGCACTGGGACATGCAGTATTTAGCATGTGCACAATGTGCAGAAGCTTGTGTGAAAGTGTAGCAGACGAGTCTTCTTCTTGCCTCAAAGGAGAAGCGGAAACTGTTTCTGAAATAAACCTGAACTTCAGCTTTTTAAGAAGATTATCAAACTGAGGTTTTAAGAGGTAGACTTTGGATGGACGGTTTTACCAGAAAGTCGGTAATCAAGCCTAATACAGAGACATTCAGAACAGGAGAAACCTTCTGACTGCAGTAACATCCACAGTGATCACAGGCTTCTGACTAGGATTAGAGAACTTCATTACCTTCGTTTTATCGGCTCTTAAAACCAGCAGAAGTTGTGAAAGCTGAATCTGAATAATCAGCCTCTGATATGGAGGAAGCACACAACACATCACTGTGATGTCTGCATGAAAAGGAAGGTTATCTAAGTTCTGACCGAAACTATTAACTCTTTAAACCTAACGTTGTCTTTATTATATTGTTTCAATCGATCTAAAATAAAAACCAGCCGATGCACTTTTTTACAACAGAGAGCTCCAGCTTCGGTCTTTCTAACCCTAACCCTAACCCTAACCCTAACCCCCTAACCCTAACTCCCTAACCCTAACCCTAACCCTAACCCCCTAACCCTAACCCCCTAACCCTAACTCCCTAACCCTAACCCGTTGTACACTCGTGATTACATCGTTACGTTACGAGACAGTTGGCAGTGGCACCAGAGCGTAACGTCTGCGGGAGGTCGTTGTTTTCAGGATCCTGTTTTAATTGATCTGAAATAAAACCATAATAGATTATACATTCTGTAAATCTAAGGCTCCTGTCTTTTGATTCATCACGTTGTAGGCTGACAACGCTTCTCATAATGATTATATCTCAATAACAGAAACAATTACATTGTTGAAATAACTTTAGTTCATGTTTCTATATTGTGTTTTGTGAGTTTATTCAGTAACATTTGATGAATATATTGTTGTTCCAATACTTTGATCAATTATTGTGGTTTATTGACCTTTTAGCTTAGGTTGTACTGATTCTAAGTTGTATGAAGCATCCAAAAAATGACCAAACAATAAGCAAAAATGCCAATGTTTCTATTATCCTTTATACAAAGGGTTAATATAGAGAAAGTAACAGTGTCCCTGAGGTAGAGCCCTGGGGTACTCCATTACAAATGTTTAGCCAGTTAGAGCTGAGCCCATAAATCTGGAAACATTGAGACCTTTCAGACGAGTAATTCACAAACCATCGCACCGCCTGCTATTAATTCCATCGCAGACTGAAACCTTGGCCAATAATAATAATAATAATAATTTCTGTATGTAGCGCTAAATTGGTTGGTCTATTTGAAGCTAATGGTTAAGCTTTTATTCTATCGTTTCTGTATGTGGCACTTACATTGGTTTGACTTATTGAAGCTGTTGTTCTGCACTTAAATGATTTCAGCTATTTGAAGCTAGAGTTTGTAAATATAGGTATGAGATGGTGCAATAAAATCTTTAGGGTGTCTGGACCAGCAGGTTTTTTAGTATCTAGCCGGAGAGAAACGGAAAGGTTGCCATCTTCCTCTGTTTTACAAACTGTGGTGATTAAAAATGCAGAGTTGGAGACAGAATCAAACAGTGAGCCACAGGACACACAATGCTCATTAAAACAATTTAGCATAGTAACTCGAACTAATATGGAGTCAGAGTCTGATGCAACGTAAGGAGGCAACTCATTACCGTTACCACGGGCAGAATATCCTGGGATTGAGAAGGTTTTCAGTGGTAACTGAAAGATAATACTTAGATTTTGCAGTTTTAATATGTGAGGTACAGCGAGTACTGGAGACACTTTCCTCAAACCCTGTCTTTCTAGTCTTTTCCCAGGTTGCCTTGTTTCTCTTGTGGTAAACTGGATGACTCTGCAGAACACCAGAAATGATCTCCCTCACTCAATACTATGTTTTCAGTAAAACCATGACAAAAATACGAGCATGCAGTTTCAACACCTTCAGTCAGATATATTTCATCCCACAAAACCCTGTTCAACAAACAGTGTCTCTTTGTATAACGATGCACGATCACTCGCATCACCAGCGAATCCTCCCACTGGTGAGTGTTTATGGGGAACATTTGTCAGATATATTTAGGCTGCTATTTACCGGTAAAGTTCAGCAGATTTACCAAAACAACCAGTGTTGGAAAACACTTCTGCTAAAGCATAAAACTCATTATTTGTGTCATTTCTCGTGATGGGAACTTCTGACATTGACACAACCCTTAACCCATCAACTCGGGAAGTAGAGTTTCAAAACCTTCGCAGATTGTCCCTGTTGTTGTTGTCCCTGTTGATGTTGTTGTTGTTCCGACTTCAGGGTCTTTCGCATGTTTTTTCCCAGTTTAGAACTCATTATTTCCAAATGCCCATCTCCCAATGTTAACAAAATGGAAACATAATTTGGGATTCGCTCTAAAACTAAACTGGTTCTTCGTTGGCCCACGCTGCACCATTCATGACAATCGGGCCAGCAGTTTATTCTGCTAACAAACCAACAGACAAACCGAGCCGAAACATAACCTCTTTGGGCTACACCCTCAAACAGTGTTGTGCTGTTTGCAGACAACTTGATTACTATAAGTTAATTATTTAAACAGCCTTTCTTTGTATAGGATTTTGCGGAGGAAATATTTATCAGTAAACACAAAGAGCAGCTGATGAAAGTCTTTAGTTCACCAAAGTTATTACAATTCATCATGAGGGGAACATGAATAATGAACCACTTTTAATCACAATCCATTTCATAGTGCTTGAGATGTTTCACTGAGGAAAAAGCCAGGAGATCATCAAAGTCAGTCGGATTCATCCGACAAGTACAAAAGAAAAAAGTTTCCATAAACTTTGTATGAATCAGACGTCCGCGGCAGTAAGAATCTTGATATTGTCCCCACTCGTGTTATCGGAACAAAGCCACAGGAATAAAGCCACAGAGAGAAGACACTGAATACAAAATGGAATCCTTTGTTGGTTCGGAATAAAGACACCTGTCAAAAAACGAGAGTCAAGCAGCTCTATCATTTCACACTATTGTGTAGAGTCCATGAAGGTGTCGCCAGGAAGACGACTCAGACTGAGGCTCATTTCAAGTTTCATGATAAATGGCAAATAATTGTCTCCAGAAAACAAGACGAGTCGTCTGATGCAACAGCAGAGAACTGATGGACGTTTAATGATCTTTAACTGGCTCTTTTATTAATTGACAGTCTGATTAAAATCTTGTTAAAATCTAATTAAGGGCTGAACTATTTTGAAAAACTTCTAATTGTGATTATTTTGACTGATATTGCAATTTCAATATGATTAGAGGGAATTAACCAATGGTGCATTCGAGTGCTCCTCTGAGGTCACATTTACCGTTCTTCCGACATCGTGTGTATTTTATTGTGTTTCCAGTATTTGCGTGACAACAAACATTCAAGGAAACGATTCAGCTGAGTCATGAACATGTGTGCTGACTTTCTGAGTTGTTCCGACTTTAGAGGGCGTCATGTGAGTTTTCCCAGTCAGAAAATATTTTTTCTGATTTTTCAGAAACCACATGAACGTAGCACAAATGCTTTATCTCGCAATGTTAACAAAGGTGAAACACACTTTGTGTCTCCACCTTGTTTGTTTGTGTCTCCACCTTGTTTGTGTCTCCACCTTGTTTGTTTGTGTTTCCACTTTGTTTGTGTCTCCACCTTGTTTGTTTGTGTTTCCACTTTGTTTGTGTCTCCACCTTGTTTGTTTGTGTCTCCACCTTGTTTGTTGTGTCTCCACCTTGTTTGTGTCTCCACCTTGTTTGTTGTGTCTCCACCTTGTTTGTTTGTGTCTCCACCTTGTTTGTGTCTCCACCTTGTTTGTGTCTCCACCTTGTTTGTGTCTCCACCTTGTTGTTGTGTTTCCACTTGTTTGTGTCTCCACCTTGTTTGTTTGTGTCTCCACCTTGTTGTTTGTGTCTCCACCTTGTTTGTTTGTGTCTCCACCTTGTTTGTTGTGTCTCCACCTTGTTTGTTGTGTCTCCACCTTGTTTGTTTGTGTCTCCACCTTGTTTGTTTGTGTCTCCACCTTGTTTGTTTGTGTCTCCACCTTGTTTTTCAGATTAACTCCAAAATGGAGCGAGTTCTTTCTCGGCCTGATGCGACGACCTTCCAACAAGTTCCATAAAAATGACGAGAGTGGTTTTTCCATGATCCTGTTGACAAACAACAACATAGACCTGGGGCAGGTAACTAGGCGACACCCTCAAACAGGGTTGTGCTGTTTGCAGACGACTTGATTACTAGAAGTAAATTATTCAAACAGCATTTATTCAGGATTAACTGTCCAAAGCTTATTATAATTTGATCACTGCGCCACATAGACCACAAAGTACTGACAGCCGTTTGCATTATACTGCAGTAATGTGATTTGCAGTAATTAGTAAAACATAACGTTTTCCACTTTCTCTTATCATGATTAAATGAAATTCTCCAGTTTTACATTAAAAACTCTTTTCAACTTCAAAGCAAATGTTTAATTTGCACTTGAATGGGAACATGTGTGCACTAGTTCATCTCAACTGTAGATCTGAACATGGAGCAATATTAATTTGTGTTTCTGTTCATTCGTTCTGTATGCTGTGACTCATCCAGTCCTCACTGCCCAGAACAACTCTTAATAATGTACACGTCCTCTGCAGCGCCGTGGCTCGCCGGGTTGCTTTGTGAAGAGGACGTACGGTCGTGTGCTGAACTTTATCTCTCAGGGAAACAGCGCTGATAACATGCAAATTCAAAAACATAACAACAAGGAGACTGAAGTGTTCAAACACTCCACTGTAGTTCTAAAGGTCCACAAGGCTGAGGAAGCCCGGCGCGAGAATGTGCCTCTGGACTCTGTTCATAAAAGGTGGAGAGGAGAAACAGGGTTTTCTTTGATGTCATTGTTTCCTCTGTTTTCTCGCTCAATCCTGCAGTTTCCTCATTCCTAATGATGATGCTTCAAAGGGCGTCAGCCGCCATCATCATCATCATCATCATCTATATTCTGGCTTCCTCTTGGACTTGGTTTCATGTCTCTACGACAGTGGTACTCAACCTTGTCCTAATCAGGAGCCACATTGACGAAAAAATATTTTTGCAAGAGCCACAATCCAAAAACGCTCCTTTCCTCCCTGAAACCATGATGCATTTGAGAATATGGATAATAATATGTTACTAAGGAATGAAAAGCATAATGTACAGTGCAATAACTGTGATTTATTATTTTCACTGCAACCACAAAACACACATTGCTGATCATCACTGCCCATAACAACAGATAACAGACAGCATGTTTACTGATCATCACAGTCCATAACAGCAGATAACAGACAGCATGTTTACTGATCATCACAGTCCATAACAACAGATAACAGACAGCATGTTTACTGATCATCACAGCCCATAACAGCAGATAACAGACAGCATGTTTACTGATCATCACAGTCCATAACAACAGATAACAGACAGCATGTTTACTGATCATCACTGCCCATAACAGATAACAGACAGCATGTTTACTGATCATCACAGTCCATAACAGCAGATAACAGACAGCATGTTTACTGATCATCACAGTCCATAACAGATAACAGACAGCATGTTTACTGATCATCACAGTCCATAACAACAGATAACAGACAGCATGTTTACTGATCATCACAGTCCATAACAACAGATAACAGACAGCATGTTTACTGATCATCACAGTCCATAACAACAGATAACAGACAGCATGTTTACTGATCATCACACTCCATAACAGCAGATAACAGACAGCATGTTTACTGATCATCACAGCCCATAACAACAGATAACAGACAGCATGTTTACTGATCATCACAGTCCATAACAACAGATAACAGACAGCATGTTTACTGATCATCACTGCCCATAACAGCAGATAACAGACAGCATGTTTACTGATCATCACAGTCCATAACAACAGATAACAGACAGCATGTTTACTGATCATCACTGCCCATAACAACAGATAACAGACAGCATGTTTACTGATCATCACAGTCCATAACAGATAACAGACAGCATGTTTACTGATCATCACAGTCCATAACAACAGATAACAGACAGCATGTTTACTGATCATCACAGCCCATATAACAGCAGATTATAGACAGCAGAAGAAGAGTCAGAAGAGTAATGTTGTACTTACTTCACACTCAATGTGATTTCTGACACTCCTTCTGCCGCACAAGTGATTTGAAGTCAGGCTCTGCGCTGGAAACGGCGATCCGAAGGGCCTTTGGTAGATGCCCCACCAGTTTACAAAAGTCCACGACATCTGTAATCCGAAACTGACGCTGAAGTTCATCTGAGCTCTTTAACTCCACGAACTCCATTTGAAGCTGCACAAGTCCGAGCTGGTCGCTTATTTGCTTCATTTCATTGACCTCAATCAGGAATGGGTTTTTCACAAGTAGAAAAATATTGCTATGGTCCTTGAAGTCGTGAAGTCTTGATGTGTAGTTTTGCTTGAGCTCAGTTAACACGTCACAGAATTGTGATTGACAGGGCAGGAGAGCGTCTGCATGCATCGCCATCACTTTCTGCACGGTGGGGAAGAAACGGTAATCAGAACCACGGACACTTTGTTCGAGTACATCCAGTTTGTCAGAAAATACTCTGACAGCCGTGTAGAGCTCATACACGGTCTTGTTTCTTCCCTGCATCTTGAGATTAAGTTTGTTCAAGTGCTGCGTTATGTCACACAGGAACGCAACAGACAGCACCCACCCACACGGGAAGTCTCCCCTTGGCCGACAATGAAGGATTTCAGGGGTTCAAGCTGGTCCATGAAATGTGCAAGCATACGTCCTTTAGACCGCCATCTGATCTCGGGCTGTAACACCAAATCTCCATAGTGAGTGTCAAACTCCTCGCACAGCAGTTTAAAATTTAAGTGGTTTCTTGCACGGGCCCTGATATAATTAACCACTTCGATTACATTTGCCATCACTTCATTCAGACATCTGATCTTAGCAAACAAGGCTTGTTGATGCACAATACAATGGTATGAGAAAATACCCTCAGCAGCAACCCCGCCGTTTATCAGCGTTTCCTTCAGCAAAGCCACGGCTCCGTTCCTCTCACCAAGCATGGCCGGTGCGCCATCTGTTGTGAATGCTGTGATTTTTTCTGGTCCAATGTTAAACTTTTCTAATGTTTCCAGCACAGCGTTTTTTATTTCAATTTCCAGTGAAACCATGTCAAGCAGTTCTTCTGTAATGTCAAACTTACTGTTGCTCGCTCGGATAAAGATGAGTAATTGTGGCGTGTCATTGATATCCAAGCTTTCGTCCATTGCAAGGCTGACAAACTCAGCGGAATGACAGTTTGTCCTTAAGAGTATGTGCAATGTTCTGAAATGTCTGATGCCCTCCTGGCTACAGTAGAATCCTCTCGTTCCAGGTCTTTTTCTCAGGAAACAACGTGGAACAAGCCAGCAGTATGCAATCCTTCACCACTTCTCCATCAGTATATGGCTTCATCTTCTCCATCAGTTCATGTGTGATTTTGTAGGAGGCCTCTGTCGCTCTTTCACTCGTATTAGTGTGGAATAAGTTGTTTTGAGCAGTTCTGTTCTGTTTGAGTCTCGCCAGCTTTTCCGCCCTCAGCTCTCCACCTTTCGGAAGGTCGGTACTGAACTTCGGGTGTCTTGTGTCGTGATGGCGCTGCAGATTGGACCTTTTAAATTGTGAAATGACGTTGTCACAAAGCAGGCAGATGCATTTTCCCGAACCGGTGGAGACGAAGAAAAGCTCGAGCTCCCAGTCCTCTTTAAATGTTCCATATTCCTCTTCATATTTTCGTTTCCGATATTCCTTTGCCATTTTTGCGTAGTGCTGTAAGCTAGTTTTCTCAGTGTGACGGAGCAATTATCTCGCGCACCTGCAATCAGAGCGCGAAACCTGAAATCATTTGTGATTGGTTGTTCAGAGGGATGGGGGGGGGGGGCGGCTTAATAGACTGATGTGTGTGATGACTGATGTGTGACTTGTGAGTGATAATGAGCGAGCCGCGGGTTATGTATCGCTGCTCTACGACCTCCCTATCAATCAGTCCTGGTTATTACATTTAACATTCTCTCTACTTGTCATTAATACTTTAAAGCTTTAATTCACATACACAAACATCTCTACGTCCCAATAAAGATATCCGAGGCTCCCGTGAAATGACTCTGTAGTATTTCTGACACGCTGATAAATAATGTTCTAAAAGCTCACGTGCATGAGATGCAGTCTGGATGTCCCTGATTCTCACACATTCTGCACATGTTGCATGTTGCCCGTGTCGGTCCGAGCTCTGATTCTCAGCCTCATCATGTTGAACTCCGACTCAAAGTCTTTCATTTCCTGCAGTTTGCTTGGGTTTATTTTCCCTTCATTATTTTTGCTGAATCACGGCAAGCTGGGCGTTAACAGCACATGTGGTGCAGCGAGTTAATATGTGTAATGTAGAAGCTTCTAATGAGGTTTCCAAAAGAAGCTTTGATCGTGGTACTTTATGACGTCTTTAATCTAAAAGAAAATATATTAAAATATATATAAATGTAGTTCATGCTGCTTTGTGTCCTGACTTTTACTCCAGCAGATCCATCAACAAGTTAGCTCAGGTGTGTGTGTGCAGACTCCTCTGTAACATCCAGCAGGAGGAGACTCCTCTGTAACATCCAGCAGGAGACTCCTCTGTAACATCCAGCAGGAGGAGACTCCTCTGTAACATCCAGCAGGAGGAGACTCCTCTATAACATCCAGCAGGAGGAGAGTCCTCTGTAACATCCAGCAGGAGACTCCTCTGTAACATCCAGCAGGAGGAGACTCCTCTGTAACATCCAGCAGGAGGAGACTCCTCTGTAACATCCAGCAGCAGGAGACTCCTCTGTAACATTCAGCAGGAGGAGACTCCTCTGTAACATCCAGCAGGAGGAGACTCCTCTGTAACATCCAGCAGGAGGAGACTCCTCTATAACATCCAGCAGGAGGAGACTCCTCTATAACATTCAGCAGGAGGAGACTCCTCTGTAACATCCAGCAGGAGGAGACTCCTCTATAACATCCAGCAGGAGGAGAGTCCTCTGTAACATCCAGCAGGAGACTCCTCTGTAACATCCAGCAGGAGGAGACTCCTCTGTAACATCCAGCAGGAGGAGACTCCTCTGTAACATCCAGCAGCAGGAGACTCCTCTGTAACATTCAGCAGGAGGAGACTCCTCTGTAACATCCAGCAGGAGGAGACTCCTCTGTAACATCCAGCAGGAGGAGACTCCTCTATAACATCCAGCAGGAGGAGACTCCTCTGTAACATCCAGCAGGAGGAGACTCCTCTGTAACATCCAGCAGGAGGAGACTCCTCTGTAACATCCAGCAGGAGGAGACTCCTCTATAACATCCAGCAGGAGGAGACTCCTCTGTAACATCCAGCAGGAGGAGACTCCTCTGTAACATCCAGCAGGAGACTCATCTGTAACATCCAGCAGGAGGAGACTCCTCTGTAACATCCAGCAGGAGGAGACTCCTCTATAACATCCAGCAGGAGGAGAGTCCTCTGTAACATCCAGCAGGAGACTCCTCTGTAACATCCAGCAGGAGGAGACTCCTCTGTAACATCCAGCAGGAGGAGACTCCTCTGTAACATTCAGCAGGAGGAGACTCCTCTGTAACATCCAGCAGGAGGAGACTCCTCTGTAACATCCAGCAGGAGGAGACTCCTCTATAACATCCAGCAGGAGGAGACTCCTCTGTAACATCCAGCAGGAGGAGACTCCTCTGTAACATCCAGCAGGAGGAGACTCCTCTGTAACATCCAGCAGGAGGAGACTCCTCTATAACATCCAGCAGGAGGAGACTCCTCTGTAACATCCAGCAGGAGGAGACTCCTCTGTAACATCCAGCAGGAGGAGACTCCTCTGTAACATCCAGCAGGAGACTCCTCTGTAACATCCAGCAGGAGACTCCTCTGTAACATCCAGCAGAGGAGACTCCTCTGTAACATCCAGCAGGAGGAGACTCCTCTGTAACATCCAGCAGGAGAGACTCCTCTGTAACATCCAGCAGGAAGGAGACTCCTCTGTAACATCCAGCGGAGGAGACTCCTCTGTAACATCCAGCAGGAGGAGACTCCTCTGTAACATCCAGCAGGAGGAGACTCCTCTGTAACATCCAGCAGGAGACCTCCTCTGTAACATCCAGCAGGAGGAGACTCCTCTGTAACATCCAGCAGGAGGAGACTCCTCTGTAACATCCAGCAGGAGGAGACTCCTCTGTAACATCCAGCAGGAGGAGACTCCTCTGTAACATCCAGCAGGAGACTCCTCTGTAACATCCAGCAGGAGGAGACTCCTCTGTAACATCCAGCAGGAGGAGACTCCTCTGTAACATCCAGCAGGAGACTCCTCTGTAACATCCAGCAGGAGGAGACTCCTCTGTAACATCCAGCAGGAGACTCCTCTGTAACATCCAGCAGGAGGAGACTCCTCTGTAACATCCAGCAGGAGGAGACTCCTCTGTAACATCCAGCAGGAGACTCCTCTGTAACATCCAGCAGGAGGAGACTCCTCTGTAACATCCAGCAGGAGGAGACTCCTCTGTAACATCCAGCAGGAGACTCCTCTGTAACATCCAGCAGGAGGAGACTCCTCTGTAACATCCAGCAGAAGACTCCTCTGTAACATCCAGCAGCAGGAGACTCCTCTGTAACATTCAGCAGGAGGAGACTCCTCTGTAACATTCAGCAGGAGGAGACTCCTCTGTAACATCCAGCAGGAGGAGACTCCTCTGTAACATTCAGCAGGAGACTCTTCTGTAACATTCAGCAGGAGACTCCTCTGTAACATCCAGCAGGAGACTCCTCTGTAACATCCAGCAGGAGGAGACTCCTCTGTAACATCCAGCAGGAGACTCCTCTGTAACATCCAGCAGGAGGAGACTCCTCTGTAACATCCAGCAGGAGACTCCTCTGTAACATCCAGCAGGAGGAGACTCCTCTGTAACATCCAGCAGGAGGAGACTCCTCTGTAACATCCAGCAGGAGACTCCTCTGTAACATCCAGCAGAGAGACTCCTCTGTAACATCCAGCAGGAGGAGACTCCTCTGTAACATCCAGCAGGAGGAGACTCTCTGTAACATCAGCAGCAGGAGACTCCTCTGTAACATTCAGCAGGAGGAGACTCCTCTGTAACATTCAGCAGGAGGAGACTCCTCTGTAACATTCAGGCAGGAGGAGACTCCTCTGTAACATCCAGCAGCAGGAGGAGACTCCTCTGTAACATCCAGCAGGAGGAGACTCCTCTGTAACATTCAGCAGGAGACTCCTCTGTAACATCCAGGCAGGAGACTCCTCTGTAACATCCAGCAGGAGGAGACTCCTCTGTAACATTCAGCAGGAGGAGACTCCTCTGTAACATCCAGCAGGAGGAGACTCCTCTGTAACATTCCAGCAGCAGGAGGAGACTCCTCTGTAACATCCAGCAGCAGGAGGAGACTCCTCTGTAACATCCAGCAGGAGGAGACTCCTCTGTAACATCCAGCAGGAGGAGACTCCTCTGTAACATCCAGCAGGAGGAGACTCCTCTGTAACATCCAGCAGGAGGAGACTCCTCTGTAACATCCAGCAGGAGAGACTCCTCTGTAACATCCAGCAGGAGACTCCTCTGTAACATCCAGCAGGAGACTCCTCTGTAACATCCAGCAGCAGGAGACTCCTCTGTAACATCCAGCAGGAGGAGACTCCTCTGTAACATCCAGCAGCAGGAGACTCCTCTGTAACATCCAGCAGGAGGAGACTCCTCTGTAACATCCAGCAGCAGGAGACTCCTCTGTAACATCCAGCAGGAGACTCCTCTGTAACATCCAGCAGGAGGAGACTCCTCTGTAACATCCAGCAGGAGGAGACTCCTCTGTAACATCCAGCAGGAGACTCCTCTGTAACATCCAGCAGGAGACTCCTCTGTAACATCCAGCAGGAGACTCCTCTGTAACATCCAGCAGGAGGAGACTCCTCTGTAACATCCAGCAGGAGGAGACTCCTCTGTAACATCCAGCAGGAGACTCCTCTGTAACATCCAGCAGGAGGAGACTCCTCTGTAACATCCAGCAGCAGGAGACTCCTCTGTAACATCCAGCAGGAGGAGACTCCTCTGTAACATCCAGCAGCAGGAGACTCCTCTGTAACATCCAGCAGCAGGAGACTCCTCTGTAACATCCAGCAGGAGACTCCTCTGTAACATCCAGCAGGAGACTGTTGTTGTGTGTAGGGTTAGTGTGTAGATTGCTCTGCAGTATTTAATCTTAGTGTTTCCTTCTGTATCTGTTGTACAGCTGCTTTATACTGTATGAACAGTTTCATGCCTGCAGACATCTGAACTCATCAGGACACACAATGATAAATGTACCTGAAGACATATTCCTGCAGAATGTGAACATTTTAAAAGCTGCACCTCCTGAGACAGCGACTGTAGAAACTCCCTTTGTTGCGTCACTGCTCTGCTGTCGTCTCTGATGCAGACTCAGCTGAGCTCCTGACACTTTCATGTTTTCACTGCTTTCTCTTCCTGTTGGCACAGAGTCACTTCAACAGGTCCTCCACACACCAGCAGTGCATTCGCTTCCACACAAGCACATTGTTTTTCTCTTACTGTCTTTACTTTAATGAACCCGACTGACTTAAGTTTAAGTTTGCTTAAAAATGCAATGTGTAAAATATGCACGAAGAGGTCACAGTGTTGATGTTATACACGTCTGTGTGTTGCAGAGATTATCTCCTGACGTTAGCATGCTAACAGCTAGCTGCGTCCAGGCTGTAATACCACGTGTTCCTCTAGAGGTGATAGTGAGTCACGCAATGTGCTCTGGAAGTCAGGTGACGTAGTTTGAAAAGAGACCGCTGGAAGTGTCCTGTGTGAACTCAGAAGTCAACATTTACTCCTTAACTTACGTACGTAACTGAATTTATGTAAACATTTTTACTTATTTGATCTTTTCCATAACGTAACCAAGCAGTTTTGTTTTGTTTCTATCCATCCATCCATCGTCTACATCTTATCCGGGGTCAGGTCGTGGGGGCAGCAGCTCCAGTAAGGAACCCCAATCTTCATTCTCCGGGCCACATCCTCCAGCTCCGACTGGGGGATCCTGAGGCGTTCCCAGTGAGGAGATATAATCTCTCCACCGAGTCCTGGGTCCCCCAGACGGACTTTTCAGCGGCGGATAATCCACATTTGGATGTGTTCTCTGGAGACCTACGATTCTCCTCTTCACACACGTGCTCACTTTATGATAATCCCACGCAGGGATCGAAACTTGCACTTTTTTGAATGCAGTATAAATATGTTGTTTTCCTTTGTTGTAAAAACGCTGTATTTGAATATTCCTGCATGCTGCGGCCCCTCAACAGTTTGAAATAACTTGTGTATTGATGCGCATCTTTCTCTACTTTCTGACATTTTATAGTCAAGTCAACTTTATTTAAATACACCAATATCACCAATCACACATTTGCTTTTACAATCCATACATCGCGCTACACCCTTTCAGCCCTTGTTTCGGATCAGGAAAAAGACAAAGCGATTAATGGACACAGTGTAGCTGCAGTTTGTAATGTGGACGATGTTGTCGGCTTGTGTACTGGAGGAGTTTTTCATTTCCTGCACGTTCCTGCGAGCTTCGCTGCAGGATCTTCAGTTTGTGATGTGTGAGCCCTTCAGTGCTGAATCTTCTCAACAGTAGAGTCACGTAGGGAAACGTCTCGGGGCTGTTTTCACAGCAGATTTGTTGGAGGAATTGTTTTTGCAGAATGTTTAATACATTTCTTTCTGACCTGGATTCCCCCTATGAGCATCATGGATTTATTCTTTCTCC
Source organism: Cottoperca gobio (assembly GCF_900634415.1). Classification (NCBI taxonomy): domain Eukaryota; kingdom Metazoa; phylum Chordata; class Actinopteri; order Perciformes; family Bovichtidae; genus Cottoperca; species Cottoperca gobio. The sequence continues at coordinate 25,639,747 of NC_041360.1, forward strand.
CTCGTTTGTCACGCTGGGGTGAAGGTGAGGACCCAAATGCAGTACTCTGGACGAGGTCTTAACAAAAAGCGAGCTTTATTGAAATAAAGCCGAAGCTGACAAAATTCAAAAACACAAACCAATCAGGGGACGAGCAGAACACGAGCAGAACACGAGCAGAACACGAGCAGAACACGAGCAGAACACGAGCAGAACAGGAGCAGAACACGAATGACAATCCGACAACACAGTGGGGCAGACAGGGATAAATACACAGACACCAAACGAGGGAACAAGACACAGCTGGGGAGAGGCAGAAACACAAAGGCAGAGTAAATGGACACAGGAGGAACACATTAACAATCAGAGGAGGAGGGTAAAGACACAGACAGGAAGTACAACTAGCCATATAACAAGGGTGAGTGAACACTTCAACATAAAACAGGACACCAAAGAACAAGCCGATCGTTACATTGTTAGTGGAAAGTGACTGAATGAGTTCTGTTTAAAGGTGTTTCTCTGTTTGTGCAACGTCTGTATTTTACTGCTTTTATCGATGTCAAGGCTCTGCGTAAAACACGCTTATATTAAAACTATTATACTGTATAATGTTTATATTAGATATAATAAGTATCTTTATATTATATAGAACTATTTCTGTGTGTATAACATTCACTCTTGGTGAGATGAGCCTTCTGAATTTGCCCACAAAATGCTTTCAAAACATTAATTTATAATGACCCAGGGTTCTTACAAACTCCTAAAACACATTGGATTCAATCATCTAATAAAAAGGCCTGAAATCAATCTTTCAAAAGTCCTAAAAATGCCACGTGATAGGAAGTTGGATTTCATGAACGCTGGCACTAAAAGTTCTGCAGAGAAGCACGCTAACATATGCTTATTGTAAAATGAGACGCTTAACTTGCTGTGTTTAGTTTTTATGTTTAAAATGCAAAGTAATGTTATAAAAGTACAATCTAAATACGATATTTAATGATTCCGTTTCTGTAGAATTACAGTACGAACCTTAAATGAAATACAAAATGTAACATTTAAACTCCTGTACTGATTAAAATCTTTAAATGATTTTAAAAATAAACTTTAAGATTTCTGTGGAATATCTGAAATCATTCTGATTGCGTCTGATTGCATTATTCATGTGGCAAAGTATAAATGTTGCCCAAAGAACAATAGCAGAGAGAAGAAGAAAAGTCTGAGCGACGCAGGACATTAAACATGTCGGAGAGAAACCTTAGTTGGGATCAAACATCGCAGTGTTTCAGTATAAATGTGCTTCAGTTCCCTCAAACTCTCTGCAGACACTGAGTGATGCTGTTCCTGCTGATCTTTGTGTCTTTGTAATAATCAGTGACATACTGATGAACTGTGTGAAATAATCATAATCAGCGTTTACCTTTGACCACCAACTTTTAATCACTTTGTCCTTCAGTCAAAATGTCAAGTGTCGCATGACGCCAAAATTACCGAGTAATAAAATTAACCGGATGTTCCGGTGTTCTTCTGCCTCCATGGGGCCGATAGAGCAGGAAGTGAGAAGCTGATTTACACTGAACAATACGATGATTTAAGGACCTTTCTTCCCCAATGTAAGTTGGCGTCACCGACACGGAAGTTGTAATTCCACGGTTTGGCCACCACAAAAAATGGCCTCAAAACCCAGCGACTCTTCGCAGTCAGGGGAGTGGGGGCTTGTTCTGCCCCCTGACTGTAGCAGAGTTAGTTAAACTCTCACTGCGGCCAACTATCCCGAGCAGTCAGGGCTGCATCAAAGGACACCCCCGATGGGACTTTAAACACTCTTGTAAAGTGGGTTACGCTGCTCGTTAGTGCCGCAGTACTGCATGTTCACATGTTCACAATGCAGATAGGTAAGTGTTGCTCTCATGTGACCAGATCTGATGCTCATCAGTCAGAAGCAGCGTGAGACCAGATATGGATCGCACGCGTGTCAGCCTCTGAGGGTGTGATGAAACTCATGCTTTGATTGGCTGCTCGACAGTCGGGCCACGATTTAATACATGTTCTAAGCAGCAGAAAGAAGGAGTCAGAGAGTCGACCGCACATCCCCACTCCACACATCTACTGAATACTTTTCTATTCGCTCCCATTTGTCACGAGTTGAAAAAAGACTTTTTCTATGCACGCAAAAGTCTTATTTCTCTCAAGTTTTGTGCTCAAATATATTAAAATGTGTGACAATAAGCACTTTCTAAGATAATCCGTCCAGCTGACAGGTGTGACAACAGTTATTACACAGGTGAGCCTTGGGCTGCTCACAAGCTCTAAATGTGCAGCTTTATCTTGATGACATGGTATTCTGAGTCTGGACAGATGTGCATCTTCTGCTCACAGACGATTCATCCGTGAAGAGTTCCAGACGGCATCAGTGATGAAGGTCACGATGACCAACGAGATGAGCTTCTGACAGTTTGTGCGCAAAATCTTTGCAAACCAATAAAACTTTAACACCAACGACTTGACACGTCACTTTGAGTCACAATGCGGTGGAGAAACCCATGTGACACATACAGGAAGTGACTCATCTCTAAAGTCGTAACTTGGATTAGTAGCATAACTGAAAACACCTTTAATCTACAACAACGCATCATATTTTATATGTTTATCATTTGTTTGGTGTGTAAAACAAAAGTACCAAGAAACTATCGCAGCGAAGTAAATGTGGTGCAGTTAAAAGAACATTTCCCCTCGAGACGAAGTGAAGTAGAAATATATAGTAGCATAAATCAGATGAACTTAAAATACCTGACACTTAAGGACAGTACTTGAGTAAATGTACTCTGTTACATTCCACCACTGACGCCCGCCTCCGTCCACGTCCCAACTCTCCAAAACACTTTTAGTTTGAATTGTGCAGCAGCAGGACGCCACTTCCTGTCAGAAAGGAGTGCAACATACAGTTTTCATATTAATGTGCAGCGTATTCTTTACAGTGTTCAGTCACAGCCCCCCTCCCCCCCACGACCTCCCATTGGCCAGTGATTTACATAAAGCCTGGTTGTCAGCACGTTATAAAGTAGCTCTTTATAATTGGTTCATGCTCTATTTCAGTCACGTAACCCTTCATCAAACCTCACTTTTAATTCACTTATGATTACCATAATGTGTGCAGCCATCTTGTTCCTGATTAAAGCTACAAGAGGACAGAGAAGGACAAGAGAACCCCTCAGCTGATTAACATGGTAAGAAGAGGCCCCGTGGAGACTTTACTTTACAGCTTCCAGTGTTAGATTAATGTTTGATTTATGGATTCAGATTTTAAAATATGCACTTCCTTAATGCTGAACAGGTTGTAATAAGCATGCTGCTTAATGTGTGTGTTACATTAATGTAACTATAAGCTCTATAAGATCATCATATGTTTGTCTCTGTCCTGTTTGAACCACGTTTCTCTAACAAGTCAACGTTTCATGAGTTTGATATTAATACAGAATTTGAAGTAAATGTTCCGCTTCATGTTCGTGCAGTCTGACAGTCTAATAAAGCTTCAGGTGCGTTGTTGAGTTTTATTAATCACATACATAGTTCGAGTCGTTTTTCACACATTTTTATGCAGAAATTTCCCACATTATACTTTTAAATACAGAAATCAACATACAATGTGTGAAAGCATCGTTCAGCAAAGTTTCCTCTTTTTTATTTCATATATTTTGTCAGTCTAAAGGCCACAGTGAGGAAACTTTATTTCTAGCAATGCTTTAAATCAATGTAAAAAACAACCAGTAGTTTATCATCAATGAAGGGGCAGTTTACATTTTAAATGAGTGGAAAATGTAAATAAAAGCCTATGAAAATAAGTGATTTGGATGAATGTTTGTCTTCACTAAAGCAGATTTAGTATGAAAGCTGTATTTAATTAATGGAGCCTTAATTAAATTCGTGTTGCTTTGACATTTATCTGAGATCTGTGCTAAAAGTTAAACGTCCCTGTGACATACAAAACTCCCCGACTGAGCTGCGACTCGCTGCCTTCAGGCTCCTCAGAGGGAAGCACTTAGCGCTTGTGCCTCTCGAGCCTGACAGCTGGATCCACGGCAGCCTCACTAATGTGTTTTCTCAAGGCGAGGGTCACGCCTGCTGCTTGCTACTGACGGCTGCAGCGTGTTATCGTCCTGATCAATTCCAGCAGCTTCTCCTCCTGAGAAATATGTGTTTACAATAGAGAGGGTTCAAGCAGCACCCGACACATCCTGCTACTAACTAGCTCTTTATTAAAGAAGTCATATGTAACGTTTCCTCTCTCTCCTGTCATGGTGTCATCAGTCCTGTGTTGTATATGTAGTGAGACAGAGACATGTGTAATGTTCCTGAAGGTAACGTTTCCTCTCTCTCCTGTCATGGTGTCATCAGTCCTGTGTTGTATATGTAGTGAGACAGAGAGATGTGTAATGTTCCTGAAGGTAACGTTTCCTCTCTCCTGTCATGGTGTCATCAGTCCTGTGTTGTATATGTAGTGAGACAGAGACATGTGTAATGTCCCTGAAGGTAACGTTTCCTCTCTCTCCTGTCATGGTGTCATCAGTCCTGTGTTGTATATGTAGTGAGACAGAGACATGTGTAATGTCCATGAAGGTAACGTTTCCTCTCTCTCCTGTCATGGTGTCATTAGTCCTGTGTTGTATATGTAGTGAGACAGAGAGATGTGTAATGTTCCTGAAGGTAACGTTTCCTCTCTCTCCTGTCATGGTGTCATCAGTCCTGTGTTGTATATGTAGTGAGACAGAGACATGTGTAATGTCCCTGAAGGTAACGTTTCCTCTCTCTCCTGTCATGGTGTCATCAGTCCTGTGTTGTATATGTAGTGAGACAGAGACATGTGTAATGTTCCTGAAGGTAACGTTTCCTCTCTCCTGTCATGGTGTCATCAGTCCTGTGTTGTATATGTAGTGAGACAGAGACATGTGTAATGTTCCTGAAGGTAACGTTTCCTCTCTCTCCTGTCATGGTGTCATCAGTCCTGTGTTGTATATGTAGTGAGACAGAGACATGTGTAATGTCCCTGAAGGTAACGTTTCCTCTCTCCTGTCATGGTGTCATCAGTCCTGTGTTGTATATGTAGTGAGACAGAGAGATGTGTAATGTTCCTGAAGGTAACGTTTCCTCTCTCCTGTCATGGTGTCATCAGTCCTGTGTTGTATATGTAGTGAGACAGAGACATGTGTAATGTCCCTGAAGGTAACGTTTCCTCTCTCTCCTGTCATGGTGTCATCAGTCCTGTGTTGTATATGTAGTGAGACAGAGACATGTGTAATGTCCCTGAAGGTAACGTTTCCTCTCTCTACCTGTCATGGTGTCATCAGTCCTGTGTTGTATATGTAGTGAGACAGAGACATGTGTAATGTCCCTGAAGGTAACGTTTCCTCTCTCTCCTGTCATGGTGTCATCAGTCCTGTGTTGTATATGTAGTGAGACAGAGACATGTGTAATGTCCCTGAAGGTAACGTTTCCTCTCTCTCCTGTCATGGTGTCATCAGTCCTGTGTTGTATATGTAGTGAGACAGAGACATGTGTAATGTTCCCTGAAGGTAACGTTTCCTCTCTCTCCTGTCATGGTGTCATCAGTCCTGTGTTGTATATGTAGTGAGACAGAGACATGTGTAATGTCCCTGAAGGTAACGTTTCCTCTCTCCTGTCATGGCGTCGTCTCCCCTTTGAGCTGCGTCAGCGTTGTGTTTGTAGCCAGAAGCTTCATAAACTGACTGTTTATCCAGTTTTAAGACACTTTCTACATCCTGGTGTTTTTAACTCTATATTTGAAGGATGAAGGATTTTAGTCCTGAACGTCTGGATCTTTAGTTCTCAGAGAAACAAGCTGACAAATGTTAGCGGCAGCCGAACGGCGTGCAGAAGAAACTCAAATGTTTAGCCTTTGAATCAGAGGAGAGGAGGAGAGAAGAACTCCCATGATGCACCGCTGCTGCACCAGGAACACTGAAGGAATCCTAACAGCGACAATCAAACACCTGAGACGATCAATAACTCAGACAATATCGTAAGTTGTAAGAAAATAAAGCTTTAATGTTTATTAAGGTTTTACAAAAAACTAGAGAATCACATCCAGAGTTTATGTTTCTAACTTTGTGTGTGTAGATTTCCCCTAAAGTCTCCAACAGTTACATTACATAATGCCTCATTTACATATTTAAACATGTCAGAAAACTTGTAATATAACAGTAATTGTGTTAATGTGAGTAATGAAGTGAGAAAGCTTCATGATACATGTTTTTTTATCGTATTCACCTGCAGCGAATAACTAATAATAGCGATCAAACACATGATAATAATCGTAAATGTATTTTATGCTGCTCGTTGAGTTATTTACAGTCATGTGTGATATTACAAACAGGTGTTTTTCTGCTAGTTTTATGGAACACACGGGGGCAGGTGATGGGGGGGGGATTCTGTAAACGCCCCTTTGTCTTTAGTTTTGTCTTGAAATGACACGCCAGTCCCTCGTCGGGCACGCGCCTCCTCGGGCACCAGCAGTACATAAAGTGATCTGCGCGAGCGCGGAGCTCAGCAGTGAACCGCAGAGTTCAGCGCAGCTCTGAGGTGAACATGAGGGCCGCGCGGGAGCGCATGAGGTGATGCGCCCTGCGGGACTCGGCTCGGGTGTGTTACCGGAGAGGATGGCGGAACTGTGGAGCCACAACAGCTCGTCCTCGTGGAACCGCTCCGCCGCGGGACAGGACCGCTTCAGCAGCGTGGATGACATCGACATGCCGGCGGACGGCTCCTCGGCGCTGCGCATCCTCATCTCCATCGTGTACTCTGTGGTGTGCGCCGCAGGGCTGGTCGGGAACCTGCTCGTGTTCTTCCTGATGAAAGCGCGCCGCGGCCGGAAGAAGCGCTCCAGCATCAACTTGTTCATCCTCAACCTGGCCGTCACGGACTTCCAGTTCGTGCTCACTCTGCCCTTCTGGGCGGTGGACACGGCTCTGGACTTCAGCTGGCCGTTTGGGAACGCCATGTGCAAGATCATCCTCTCCGTGACGGTGATGAACATGTACGCCAGCGTGTTCTTCCTCACCGCCATGAGTGTCACCCGGTACTGGTCGGTGGCCTCCGCGCTAAAGGACCGGACCCGGAGGCGCGTGTGCCCGGTGCGCTGGGTGATCGCCGGGCTCTGGGTCTCCGCCACGGTGGCCTCTTTGCCCACCGCTGTGTTCTCCACGGTGAAGAGCGTGGCCGGGGAGAGGCTGTGCCTGCTGGGCTTCCCGGACGGACAGTCGTGGCTCGCGCTGTACCACCTGCAGAAGATCCTGGTGGCCTTCGTGTTCCCCATGCTCATCGTCAGCGTGTGCTACCTGCTGCTGCTGCGCTTCGTCCGTCTGCGCAGCATGAACAACAACCAGGTGAAGCGCAGGTCCAGAGTGACTCGCTCCGTCACCATCGTCGTGCTCTCCTTCTTCATCTGCTGGATGCCCAACCACGCCATCACCTTCTGGGGCGTGCTGGTGAAATTCAACCTGGTAAACTGGGACAAGACGTACTACATGGTGCACACATACGTGCACCCGGTGACAGTGTGCCTGGCGCACACCAACAGCTGCCTGAACCCGGTGCTGTACTGCCTCATGCGCCGGGAGTTCCGGAAGAAGATGAAGGATCTGTTCTGGAGGATTTCCTCCCCCACCGGGGCGAACACCTGCCACCTGCGGCCGTTCTCCGGGACGGTGCGCGCGGAGCCGGACGACACTCAGATAGTCATCCCGCTGAACAACGTGGAGACGGAGAACTGCAGACTTTCGGTTTTAACGGACCAGTGCGACACGGACGCGCTGCAGAAGTAAAACCAGACTTTAGAACTAAAAGACAAAAAGAAAATCTTCTGAATGAAGACTGATAGACATTTTAAAGTGGAGTTTTTACACTGCAGGATCCAACACCAGTATAAAACCAATAAAGGACTCGGACAAATCACCACAGATGGCGCATTACATGTGCATTAAAGGGATTGTATATATTGCCATCGCAATGTAAAAGTGTGAAACATAAAAGGAGAGAAATAACAATCGCGCGTAAATTGCGCACAAGGAGACGCGGTGCGTAAAACCATCCAGCTGCGTGTGTGCTTCAGCTGAAGTCCCACCACAGTAATGCTCACGTTGTTTTGGGAAGCTGACGTGTGTTTTTTTGTAAATGGAGTTCAATGCTGCTGCTTCTCTAAAGTGCTCGTGCAGAGGAGTCTCGTGCAGCATTCTGCTGCTGTGGAATATTATCGTTTGTTGTTGCTGGTGTGTAAAATGTTTGAGCTTCAGTGAATGTATTAAAGAAAAGCTGCCAATGCAACCTTTAAAACAATGTTTGGAGAATAAAATACTTAATTCTTGTTGGTGTTGGTGTTGATTGAAGTTGGAGCTCTTTCACACGTGGAGACAGGCCGCAGGCTGTGGTGCGTTCAGGGTTCAGTCTGCCAGTGGGCTGCACTCTGTCTGTAGAGATCATCAAAGGGGAGACCCTTACAGGAGGTGAATGTTTCACTTCAAAGATGAAACATTTCTTTGACACTTGGACACGTGACATCCTGTTGGAGAGTTTGAGTTTAAAGCTATTTTCTCATGCACACAGTTTACATTCTTCACAGCTGAGCTCTGCTCTGATTGGCTCCATCCACTGTCAATCAATCAGGGTCCAGGGCTATACATCTATACATGTTCTTTTTTAAAATTGGAAAACTTTGCATAGTAGTAGTAATACTACAGTACAGTAATACTACAATACAGTAATACTACAGTACAGTAAGACTACAGTACAGTAAGACTACAGTGTAGTAATACTACAGTACAGTAATACTACAGTACAGTAAGACTTCAGTACAGTAATACTACAGTGTAGTAATACTACAGTACAGTAATACTACAGTACAGTAATACTACAATACAGTAATACTACAGTGTAGTAATACTACAGTACAGTAAGACTACAGTACAGTAATACTACAGTACAGTAAGACTTCAGTACAGTAATACTACAGTGTAGTAATACTACAGTACAGTAATACTACAGTACAGTAATACTACAATACAGTAATACTACAGTACAGTAAGACTACAGTGTAGTAATACTACAGTACAGTAATACTACAGTACAGTAATACTACAGTGTAGTAAGACTACAGTACAGTAATACTACAGTGTAGTAATACTGCAGTACAGTAATACTACAGTCTGTAGTAATACTACAGTACAGTAAGACTACAGTACAGTAATACTACAGTGTAGTAATACTACAGTACAGTAATACTACAGTACAGTAAGACTTACAAGTATACAGTAATACTACAGTGTAGTAATACTACAGACAGTAATACTACAGTACAGTAATACTACAATACAGTAATACTACAGTGTAGTAATACTACAGTACAGTAAGACTACAGTTACAGTAAACTACAGTACAGTAAGACTACAGTACAGTAAGACTACAGTGTAGTACTACTACAGTACAGTAATACTACAGTACAGTAATACTACAGTGTAGTAAGACTACAGTACAGTAATACTACAGTGTAGTATACTGCAGTACAGTAATTACTACAGTGTAAGTAATACTACAGTACAGTAAGACTACAGTACAGTAATACTACAGTGTAGTCATACTACAGTACGTAATACTACAGTACAGTAATATACAGTACAGTAAGACTACAGTACAGTATACTACAGGTAGTAATACTGCAGTACAGTAAGACTACAGTACAGGAGTAAGACTACAGTACAGTAATACTACAGTGTAGTAATACTACAGTACAGTCATACTACAGTATATTCATACTACAGTACAGTAAGACTACAGTACAGTAATACTACGGTACAGTAAGACTACAGTGTAGTAATACTACAGTACAGTAATACTACAGTACAGTAAGACTACAGTACAGTAATACTACAGTGTAGTAATACTGCAGTACAGTAATACTACAGTGCAGTAAGACTACAGTACAGTAATACTACAGTACAGTCATACTACAGTATATTAATACTACAGTACAGTAAGACTACAGTACAGTAATACTACAGTACAGTAAGACTACAGTGTAGTAATACTACAGTACAGTAATACTACAGTACAGTAAGACTACAGTACAGTAATACTACAGTGTAGTAATACTGCAGTACAGTAATACTACAGTGTAGTAATACTACAGTACAGTAATACTACAGTACAGTAAGACTACAGTACAGTAATACTACAGTGTAGTAATACTACAGTACAGTAATACTACAGTACAGTAATACTACAGTGTAGTAATACTGCAGTACAGTAAGACTACAGTACAGGAGTAAGACTACAGTACAGTAATACTACAGTGTAGTAATACTGCAGTACAGTAATACTACAGTGTAGTAATACTACAGTACAGTAATACTACAGTACAGTAATACTACAGTGTAGTAATACTACAGTACAGTAATACTACAGTACAGTAATACTGCAGTACAGTAAGACTACAGTACAGGAGTAAGACTACAGTACAGTAATACTACAGTGTAGTAATACTACAGTACAGTAATACTACAGTACAGTAATACAGTCATACTACAGTATATTAATAATACAGTACAGTAATACTACAGTACATTAATACTACAGTATATCAATACTACAGTACAGTAATGATACAGTATATTAATAATACAGTACAGTAATACTACAGTGCAGTAATACTACAGTATATCAATAATACAGTACAGTAATACTACAGTGCTTTAATACTATAGTATAGTAATACTACAGTACAGTAATACTACAGTACAGTAATACTACAGTATATTAATAATACAGTACAGAAATACTACAGTATATTAATAATACAGTACAGTAATACTACAGTATATTAATAATACAGTACAGTAATACTACAGTGCTTTAATACTATAGTATAGTAATACTACAGTACAGTAATACTACAGTATATTAATAATACAGTACAGTAATACTACAGTACAGTAATACTACAGTATATCAATACTACAGTACAGTAATACTACAGTATATTAATAATACAGTACAGTAATACTACAGTACAGTAATGATACAGTATATTAATAATACAGTACAGTAATACTACAGTGTATTAATAATACAGTACAGTAATACTACAGTACAGTAATGATACAGTATATTAATAATACAGTACAGTAATACTATAGTATAGTAATCCTACGGTACAGTAATACTACAGTACAGTAATACTACAGTGTAGTAATACTACAGTGTAGTAATACTACAGTACAGTAATCCTACAGTACAGTAATGATACAGTATATTAATAATACAGTACAGTAATACTACAGTGCTTTAATACTATAGTGTAGTAATACTACAGTGCTTTAATACTACAGTACAGTAATACTACAGTACAGTAATACTACAGTGCTTTAATACTACAGTACAGTAATACTACAGTACAGTAATCCTACAGTACATTAATACTATATTAATCTTGTCTTCACTTTTCAGTAGAATCATTATTGTGAGTTGAATATATATTTTCTATAGAATGAACGAATTGCCAACAGCTGAACTTTTTGTTTACCGATAATTCTCTTCTACATATAGAATATATATATTATATATATATATATTATATTAACATATATATATATATATCAGGTGAGACATTAGTTCTCTTAATGTATCCAAAGATGTGCCTCAGGGATCGGTTGTAGGACCATTGTTATTTATCATTTATATAAATAATCTTAATCACAATGTTTTAAATGCAAATTTCCATTTTTATAATAATAATAATAATAATAATAATAATAAATTGTATTTATAAAGCGCCTTTCAAAGCTAAAAGCAATCTCAAAGCGCTAAAATGCAGGACAACAACACAAACAACAACAACAGACATAAGATTTTACAGAAAGGCTTTTTTAAAGAAAGGTTTTTAGGCTCTTCTTGAAGGAGTCGGTGGCCTGTGGAGCCCTCAGGTGTTCTGCTGATGACACAGTAATGTACTGCTCTGCGTCCTCCCCAAATCAGGCTCTTTGTCAGCTCCAGACATGTAGTCAGTTACAGTGTTCTTGCTCGGCCCACACCTGTCTCAGCACCGGATGCTGCAGTTTGTCTCTGTGTTAGCTGAAACTACTCATCAAAGAAAACTGAATAAAAACCTGTGTTTTAATTCAATAATTTAAGGTCGATAATTTGGTGTATTATTGACTTAATCAACTGGAGAATATGATCTGTAATTAATAATACAATATAAAATAGCACTTTTAACAGTTGTACTGGTTTTTACAATGAGTTTGTCAACATGTATTTGTCAACAGCAGCATTCAAAGTGTGCCCTGCTCACACAGATGTTTCTGTCTTTGTTATGATGCTGTCTCCCTAAACTAACAGAACCTAAATTTCCCTTTTCAGAAGCGCCATGCGGCCGCCTGCCACCACATTCAGTCTCTGTGCATTGGGAACCATTTAAAACAGCGTGCACATCCACCCTAATAATAATAATAATAATAATAATAATAATAATAATAATAATAATAATAATAATAATAATAATAATAATAATAATAATAAATTGTATTTATAAAGCACCTTTCAAAGCTAAAAGCAATCTCAAGGCGCTAAGTGCAACATATTAACAGCCATGTCACTCTCTGAGTCTGCTCCTTCGCTGCGAGCTAACGTTAGCTAACTTGTTCCAGTGTACGAGGCAGTGAAGCTAAATGTGTCTGTCAACCGACTGACAGTGAAACTGCGGGAGACAATCTGCTCATCACTCAGGCTGATGTTCGTGTCCCTGCAGAAACTACACAGTGTGCATCTCCTCTGCAGTGTCCCTCTGGTGTTTGTGTTGGCAGGTCATGAACTCTGAAGGACACATTAGACCTCCGGGGCGTCGACTCGTAACTTCAGAGGACTAACAAGGTTTCATCCAGCAGGAGGAAGCACTGATGACTGTGTGCTGTGCAGCGATGATTACTGCCACCGAGTGTTGGATTCATCTGGAAGTGATACGGCTCTGTGGGAGGAACAACAACCCTCTCAACACTCGCCATCTTAATGTGACTCTGCGATGCATTTCTACTTCACACCTGAACTCATCTCTCTGTGTTCTCAGGCCGTTTGCATCCGATCATGTGATGAAGCAGGACGAGTCTGTGGAGGAAAACATTTGAGCATTTCTCTTTTAGTTTGTAACTTTAAGAGATTTAAATGTATTCAAGAAGCTTTGAAGTTTTACTTAAAACTTCCTCACAGCAGGAGGATGTTTCTCTGACTGTGTCTGTCTGTGTCTGTCTGTATCTGTCTGTGTCTGTCTGTATCTGTCTGTGTCTGTCTGTATCTGTCTGTATCTGTCTGTATCTGTCTGTGTCTGTCTTTATCTGTCTGTAGTCTGTCTGTATCTGTCTGTATCTGTCTGTGTCTGCCTGTGTCTGTCTGTCTGTATCTGTCTGTGTCTGTCTTTATCTATCTGTATCTGTCTGTGTCTGTCTGTATCTGTCTGTGTCTGTCTGTATCTGTCTGTGTCTGCCTGTGTCTGTCTGTGTCTGTCTGTATCTGTCTGTATCTGTCTGTGTCTGTCTGTCTGTATCTGTCTGTATCTGTCTGTGTCTGTCTGTTTCTGTCTGTGTCTGTCTGTATCTGTCTGTGTCTGTCTGTGTCTGTCTGTATCTGTCTGTGTCTGTCTGTGTCTGTCTGTCTGTATCTGTCTGTGTTTGTCTGTATCTGTCTGTGTCTGTCTGTATCTGTATGTCTGTCTGTATCTGTCTGTGTCTGTCTGTATCTGTCTGTGTTTGTCTGTATCTGTCTGTCTGTATCTGTCTGTGTCTGTCTGTGTCTGTCTGTATCTGTCTGTATCTGTCTGTATCTGTCTGTGTCTGTCTGTATCTGTCTGTATCTGTCTGTGTCTGTCTGTATCTGTCTGTATCTGTCTGTGTCTGTCTGTATCTGTCTGTGTCTGTCTGTATCTGTCTGTATCTGTCTGTATCTGTCTGTGTCTGTCTGTATCTGTCTGTGTCTGTCTGTATCTGTCTGTGTCTGTCTTTATCTGTCTGTATCTGTCTGTGTCTGTCTGTATCTGTCTGTGTCTGTCTTTATCTATCTGTATCTGTCTGTGTCTGTCTGTATCTGTCTGTGTCTGTCTGTGTCTGTCTGTGTCTGTCTGTGTCTGTCTGTATCTGTCTGTCTGTATCTGTCTGTATCTGTGTCTGTATCTGTCTGTATCTGTCTGTGTCTGTCTGTTTCTGTCTGTGTATGTCTGTATCTGTCTGTGTCTGTCTGTGTCTGTCTGTATCTGTCTGTGTCTGTCTGTGTCTGTCTGTCTGTATCTGTCTGTATCTGTCTGTGTCTGTCTGTATCTGTCTGTGTCTGTGTCTGTCAGTATCTGTATGTCTGTCTGTATCTGTCTGTCTGTGTCTGTCTGTATCTGTCTGTGTTTGTCTGTATCTGTCTGTGTCTGTCTGTATCTGTATGTCTGTCTGTATCTGTCTGTGTCTGTCTGTATCTGTCTGTGTTTGTCTGTATCTGTCTGTATCTGTCTGTGTCTGTCTGTATCTGTCTGTATCTGTCTGTGTCTGTCTGTGTCTGTCTGTATCTGTCTGTATCTGTCTGTGTCTGTCTGTATCTGTCTGTATCTGTCTGTGTCTGTCTGTATCTGTCTGTATCTGTCTGTATCTGTCTGTGTCTGTCTGTGTCTGTCTGTATCTGTCTGTGTCTGTCTGTGTCTGTCTGTGTCTGTCTGTGTATGTCTGTCTGTCTGAGTCTGTCTGTGTCTTCATGTCTGTCTGTGTCTGTCTGTATCTGTCTGTATCTGTCTGTGTCTGTCTGTATCTGTCTGTATCTGTCTGTGTCTGTCTGTATCTGTCTGTGTCTGTGTTTGTCTTTATCTGTCTGTGTCTGTCTATGTCTGTCTGTATCTGTCTGTGTCTGTCTGTGTCTGTCTGTGTCTGTCTGTGTCTGTCTGTGTCTGTTGTCTGTATCTGTCTGTGTCTGTCTGTGTCTGTCTGTGTCTGTCTGTGTCTGTTGTCTGTATCTGTCTGTGTCTGTCTGTGTCTGTCTGTATCTGTCTGTGTCTGTCTGTGTCTGTCTGTGTATGTCTGTCTGTCTGAGTCTGTCTGTGTCTTCATGTCTGTCTGTGTCTGTCTGTATCTGTCTGTGTCTGTCTGTATCTGTCTGTATCTGTCTGTGTCTGTCTGTATCTGTCTGTGTTTGTCTTTATCTGTCTGTGTCTGTCTATGTCTGTCTGTATCGTCTGTGTCTGTCTGTGTCTGTCTGTGTCTGTCTGTGTCTGTCTGTGTCTGTCTGTGTCTGTCTGTGTCTGTTGTCTGTATCTGTCTGTGTCTGTCTGTGTCTGTCTGTGTCTGTCTGTGTCTGTTGTCTGTGTCTGTCTGTGTCTGTCTGCAGCCGCAGGAAACAGCGTAGCTTCAGTTATCAGTGAGCTGATGTTCAGCCACAGCACCGCTGCAGACCCCCTGCTGTTACACAGCTCCAGCAGCTGTGACTGCAGCGGTTCTGGTTCTGGTTCTGGTTCTGGTTCTGGTTCTGGCTGAGCTCAAGTCTCTCCGGCCGCTGACTGGAGCTCCGTCTGATCTCATCTGACCCCCCACCCTCTCGAGCTGCTCTCCTCGCTGCGCTGCCATCGGGAAGACGAGATGAATATTTGGTTGTTTTCTAGTTTCTGTCTCTGTGGATTCAGGAAACAAAGTGCCGTCACACAGACTTCAGCTCGGTGACATCAGTGCAGTAAACATGAAGACTGTCAGACTGCAGAGGTTCTGACCCGACATCACAGCTTGGTGTTGTTGCCCTGCAGACTGACTGACACAATATATATGCAAAACACAATATAAAGAATAAAGTACTGAACCTTTAACCCAGAGCTACACACTGAACCTTTAACTCAGAGCTACACGCTGAACCTTTAACTCAGAGCTACACACTGAACCTTTAACTCAGAGCTACACGCTGAACCTTTAACTCAGAGCTACACACTGAACCTTTAACCCAGAGCTACACACTGAACCTTTAACTCAGAGCTACACACTGAACCTTTAACTCAGAGCTACACGCTGAACCTTTAACTCAGAGCTACACGCTGAACCTTTAACTCAGAGCTACACGCTGAACCTTTAACTCAGAGCTACACGCTGAACCTTTAACTCAGAGCTACACGCTGAACCTTTAACTCAGAGCTACACGCTGAACCTTTAACTCAGAGCTACACGCTGAACCTTTAACTCAGAGCTACACGCTGAACCTTTAACTCAGAGCTACACGCTGAACCTTTAACTCAGAGCTACACGCTGAACCTTTAACTCAGAGCTACACGCTGAACCTTTAACTCAGAGCTACACGCTGAACCTTTAACTCAGAGCTACACGCTGAACCTTTAACTCAGAGCTACACGCTGAACCTTTAACTCAGAGCTACACGCTGAACCTTTAACTCAGAGCTACACGCTGAACCTTTAACTCAGAGCTACACGCTGAACCTTTAACTCAGAGCTACACGCTGAACCTTTAACTCAGAGCTACACACTGAACCTTTAACCCAGACGTTACTGAAGCTTCCCTGCACTGATCCAGCTGATGCAGCTCAGTGACGCTGGATGATCTCAGATTACAGATGAAGTGTGTGATCAGAGGACGCTGCTGCAGCCCTGAGGAGACTCTGCACACTGACTCACATTCTGCTTACAGAGGAGCAACATGTTCACAGATCCTTCTTCACACAACAGGATCGCAGTGTTGTGTCTTCGCTGCAGACGAGCCGCTCGTTGGGAGGAAAAGACTAATGCATGTTCCTGTTTCTCTCGTGTGCTCAGCAACTTCTTCCTCTTGTGGATGAACACAGTTTTAAAGTTGTTGCAGCTTCTCTGAGTCAAATGTTCGCTGTAAAGTGATGCAGCTCATACGTACATCTTACAACAAAGAGTGAACATGTATTTAACACCAACCTGCATCTCCAGACAGACAAATCAACCCGCTTTACTTTGGACAGTTATGTTTATTCATCTTCATATCGACACTTTGTAGTGTGCACTATTTAGTTAATGAGTGTTTGACACACAAGCTGCTGCATCTCATCAATAGTTCTTTGATTTGATTTATAATTAAGAGTTTAAGATTTATAACACTTTTCCTTGTAAAGCATCTCAATTTGCATATCATTTAAATTGTTCATTTTTATAAATGTATTTCTGCAATCTGTGTTTTAATCTTTTTATCCTTTTTGTTTTGTACGTCAGAGTTGGAAGACGTCGACACATGTACGATGAGAGGGTTCACGGGAATCTTCCAAGGATGCCGACAGAACACGAAACATCTTCATACACTTGATGCATGTTAGCACGCTGACGCTAAAGCTAACAGGTAAATAAAGAAAGACTTACAAACGGCAACAGAGGATTTATTGCACTTTTAGAAGACGAGACTTTCAGAGTCACGATGGAGCGTGAACTGCAGGAACACTTTGTTTGTTCCGTCTGGTCGTCACAAACATTATTAAACAAAACAAATAGAATAAAATGTTTGAAAGTCAAAGTGTTGATTGCAGCTTGTGATGTTTGTGACGTCAGCGCTTTGCAGAGGAGCGAGTCACGGCTTCAGCAAACTGCTCACAGTGGACCCGCCCGTCCGGCCCGACGCCCGCCTCCTGCAGCAGCTCGTCCACTGACAACAGACACACGGCTGTCAATCAAAGCTACTTTATGGAAACAGAAAACTCTGATTCAACACAGCTGGAGGAAAGGACGACTTTTACAAATGTTTGTTGTTGTAATACGCGCTGTAGCCTCTTGTGGCCGATATGAGTATTACAACAACAAACACAAAAGAAAATTCTTCAAAAATAATTTTTATTTTGTTTTGAAAATCCTTTTATTTATTTATTTATTTCATAAACACAGAAAATAAAATAATTTAAATCAGATTTAGAAAATGGATCAGCAGATGTTCCTCTCAGGGCTTCTGCACCTTTCAGTTAAATGTATTAAACAGTTTTTATTATGCACCTGTAGTGTATTCATAATTATTAATCATTCATTAAGAATTCAAGGAACAACCAAACAAATGCTTCAGTCCGTCAAAGCCATCAGACCCAAATGTATTATTATTCATTCTTATTATTAATATGGAGCTTTACTCTCCTGAAACTGTTCGTATCTCCTACGATCATCGTATGTGACGGGAACGCAGCATTAATTCTGCGACTTATTGTACGATGACACGTCATGTTGTAAGAAAAGTGATGAATGAAATGAGGATTAACCGTAAATAAGATGAAAACACATTGTTCCTCTCGTTAAATGTAGAAACTGAAGCTTCTGATGGGAATAGATTATCTATAAATATCCGTTCTGTTGTAATTTTGGTTATTTAAAAATGTTTTGTATATAATATTGATATTATTTTTATTTTGTGTTTAGTGTATCCCTCTATTTTGTTTATAATAATAACATTAATAATAATGTATTCATAGAGCTTCTTGGTACTCAAAGACACTTTTACAAGTTAAAACAATTATAATTATTAATTACAAATTAAAAGCTCTTTGGCATTTAAACATGGCATTGTTCTTTGTTTGTCTTATTATTTACTTTGCTGTTTATTTTGGCATTATTGTGTTTTATTATTATTATTATTATTATTATTATTATTATTATTATTATTGTCATTATTGTCTTTAACTGTGTTTGTTTACTCATTTCTGACAAATGAAAAACAGACGTTTTACAGAATGAAGCTCCTCGACATGTCTGCAGGAGTTTAGCTGCAGCTGTCCGCTGGAGAAACTTTTCTTATCTTGTTATTGATTTGTGAAGTTTGGAGTCTTTCTGTAAAACAGAATATCAGCTGTAATCAGCTGGAAGGAGTGCAAACAGCTGCGCAGGTTCACGCGGCCTTAGGCTGAACTGCTTCCCCCTCTCTGCCACATGTTCATCACATTACAGTTCAGTCAGCTGACGCATTTAAACTTAAGTTTTAAAGAATGAGGTTTCTGTGCGGCTCCCATTTGACAGGAACTAAGAATCTCATTAAATGTGTCTGTTAGTTTATTTTCACCAGGATGTAAAACCTCCTAAATGTTGTGAATGACGAACGATTCAAAAGCAGGAACAACAAAACAATCAAACACTTTGGGGTCAGAAAATGTAACCACGTGATATTCCCAAAGATAAAAAGGTGTCCAGGTGTGTGAACCCGGCGCCGCTCTCACCCTCTCGGTGGGTCAGTTTCTCTCCCAGCCCGGTCAGTTTGGCTCGCAGCTCGGCGGCGAGGATGAAGCCTTTCTGCTCCTTGTCGGCCATCTTCATGGCTTCCAGGATCTCCGCCTCCGGCGCCTCCTGCTGGAGCTGCCGGTGCATGACGCTCAGGAAGGTGGAGAAGTCCAGCTCTCCGTCCGAATCTGCAGG
Source organism: Cottoperca gobio (assembly GCF_900634415.1). Classification (NCBI taxonomy): domain Eukaryota; kingdom Metazoa; phylum Chordata; class Actinopteri; order Perciformes; family Bovichtidae; genus Cottoperca; species Cottoperca gobio. The sequence continues at coordinate 25,659,143 of NC_041360.1, forward strand.
AAGAAATATACTTTTACTGGAACGCTCCGATCATCATGTACGAGCGCGTGTTCATAGGTAAGAAAACAAATACAGAGCAGTTAGAGGAGGGAACACAAGTGCCCGACATGAGAGTGGGAAATTAACGAGAAGAAAATCAGAAGTTCTCTGAAGTCACAGATATGCGAGAAACAAAACTGTTAATTTCTGAGATTAAAGTCGTAAATTTACGAGAAAAAACTTGTTTTTGTCAGATGTTAGTGACACATCTCCGAGAAAAGAAATGATCAAGATTATAGTCGTACATTTACGAGAAAGAAACTTGAATATTAACGAAGACACAAAAGACAAATATTCTCTGAGATTATATAATCAGAAACAGATTGCTGAACTTTATTTTTAATATGTAACTTCATAATCTCAGAGAATACTCACGATGTAGTGTTCCACTTTAATCTCAGAAAACATCCAACTTTTATTTTCTTGTAAATGTACGTCTTAAACCCCCCCCCCCCCCCTATTTCTGCCTACAATGACCCGACATGCTGCAGTAATAATGTCACCAGGTGAGAAGATAAAACTTTATTGATCTTGAGGACGCTGCAGAACAGAAGTTGAGGCTGAGTTGCAGCTTCTGTGCAAACAAGCAGAAATGCTTTTCTGTGTACTGAAGCCACCAGAGCAGCATGAACTGAACTTAGTTCTAAATGTGTGAATGAAGACGTCTCACTTGTGTTCAGCAGGTGTCGCTGCACCTCAGCGGGGGTGGGGCTCGACCCGAGACACCGCATCACTGTGATCAGCTCGCGGGTTTCAATCTTCCCCCTACGCTGCCGGTCGTACAGAGAGAAACACTCCTTAAACTCTGCAACACACACACACACACACACACACACACACACACACACACACTGAAGATTAGAAACACAGTTTTGAGTCCTCTTTACAGACAGCGTCACATTATTGACAATCTTAAATACAAGTTAAATTATAATCATAAAGACGTAAGAAGTTCTTTTAGCTCCTGGTTTCCTACTTTCAGAATGTTGTCAGCATGTTAAATGGACGTTATCAGAAACATTATGACGCAGCAGACTGCAGACAGTAGACAGCAGACAGCAGAAAGCAGACTGCAGACTACAGACAGCAGACTGCAGACTGCAGACAGCAGAAAGCAGACTGCAGACACTGCAGACAGCAGACAGCAGAAAGCAGACTGCAGACTACAGACAGCAGACTGCAGACTGCAGACAGCAGAAAGCAGACTGCAGACACTGCAGACAGCAGACAGCAGAAAGCAGACTGCAGACAGCAGACTGCAGACTGAAGACAGCAGACTGCAGACAGCAGACAGCAGACAGCAGACTGCAGACTGCAGATAGCAGACAGCAGACAGCAGACTGCAGATAGCAGACTGCAGACAGCAGACTGCAGACACTGCGGACAGCAGACTGCAGACTGCAGATAGCAGACTGCAGACAGCAGAAAGCAGACTGCAGACAGCAGACATCAGACAGCAGAAAGCAGACTGCAGACACTGCGGACAGCAGACAGCAGACTGAAGACTGCGGACAGCAGACTGCAGATAGCAGACAGCAGACAGCAGACTGAAGACTACAGACAGCAGACTGCAGACAGCAGAAAGCAGACTGCAGACACTGCGGACAGCAGACAGCAGACAGCAGAAAGCAGAAAGCAGACTGCAGACAGCAGACAGCAGACTGCAGACTGCAGACTGCAGATAGCAGACAGCAGACTGCAGACAGCAGACTGCAGACTGCAGACAGCAGACAGCAGAAAGCAGACTGAAGACTGCAGACAGCAGACTGAAGACTGCAGACTGCAGACAGCAGACTGCAGACAGCAGACTGAAGACAGCAGACTGAAGACAGCAGACAGCATAAAGCAGACTGCGGACAGCAGACAGCAGACAGCAGACTGAAGACTGCAGACAGCAGACTGCAGACAGCAGACTGCAGATAGCAGACTGCAGATAGCAGACTGAAGACTGCAGACAGCAGACTGCAGACAGCAGACTGCAGACAGCAGACTGCAGACAGCAGACTGCAGATAGCAGACTGCAGACTGAAGACTGCAGACAGCAGACTGCAGACAGCAGACTGCAGATAGCAGACTGCAGACAGCAGACTGAAGACTGCAGACAGCAGACTGAAGACAGCAGACTGAAGACTGCAGACTGCAGACAGCAGACTGCAGACAGCAGACAGCAGACTGAAGACTGCAGACAGCAGACTGCAGACAGCAGACTGAAGACAGCAGACTGCAGACTGCAGACTGCAGACTGTCCTTTGTGCTCTGCCCTCTGTGCTCTATCCTCTGTTCTTTGTGCTCTGTCCTCTGTGCTCTGTCCTCTGTCCTCTGTCCTCTGTGCTCTGTCCTCTGTCCTCTGCCCTCTGTGCTCTGTCCTCTGTCCTCTGTGCTCTGCCCTCTGTCCTCTGTCCTCTGTGCTCTGCCCTCTGTCCTCTGCCCTCTGTCCTCTGTCCTCTGTGCTCTGCCCTCTGTCCTCTGTCCTCTGTCCTCTGTCCTCTGTGCTCTGCCCTCTGTCCTCTGTCCTTTGTGCTCTGCCCTCTGTCCTCTGTGCTCTGACCTCTGTCCTCTGTGCTCTGTCCTCTGTCCTGTGTCCTCTGTGCTCTGCCCTCTGTCCTCTGTCCTCTGTGCTCTGCCCTCTGTCCTCTGTCCTCTGTCCTCTGTCCTGTGTGCTCTGCCGTCTGCTCTCTGTCCTCTGTCCTCTGTGCTCTGCCCTCTGTGCTCTGTGCTCTGTCCTCTGTCCTCTGGGCTCTGCCCTCTGTGCTCTGTCCTCTGTCCTCTGTGCTCTGCCCTCTGTCCTCTGTCCTCTGTCCTTTGTGCTCTGTGCTCTGTCCTCTGTCCTCTGTGCTCTGTCCTTTGTGCTCTGCCCTCTGTCCTCTGTCCTCTGTCCTCTGTCCTTTGTGCTCTGCCCTCTGTCCTCTGTCCTCTGTGCTCTGTCCTCTGTCCTCTGTGCTCTGTCCTCTGTCCTTTGTGCTCTGTCCTCTGTCCTCTGTCCTTTGTGCTCTGTCCTCTGTCCTCTGTCCTTTATGCTCTGCCCTCTGTCCTCTGCCCTCTGTCCTCTGTCCTTTATGCTCTGCCCTCTGTCCTCTGTCCTCTGTGCTCTGTCCTCTGTCCTCTGTCCTCTGTCCTCTGCCTTCTGCAGCAGAGACTCAATGTGTCTCCTCATTAGGAAACCTGAGAATGAACCTTTGTATTTAATCACATTAGCAGCCGACAGCAGAACAACTGCTGCTTTGTGATGAAGAATCTCTCATTAAATACTTTACACAGAGAGGAGGACTTTCCGTGTGCTGCCAACATAAAACTGTAACTGGAGGAGTGAAGTGTCCACGTTCTTACCGTTAATCTGGTTCTGAGTCAGGAACTTGGCCTGCAATGAAAAAACATTGTGATGAGCGTTGAACAAGCAGAAAGTGTCGCAGGTGAAATCTGTGAGGCTGAGTTATTATCTCACCATGGTGCTGTGTGTCGGCTGTCAGCGCGCAGGAAACTGATCTGCTGTAAGACGAGTCATGGAAGAGGAGGGAGGATGCTGGACACTCCTCTGCTGTCAGCAGCCGCTGGGACCTTCACACTTCTATTAAAGGTGAAGTGCACGTGTTTCACAGCGAACACTTCAGTGTTTCCAGAGGCAGCAGCTGATAAAGTCTGAAGAAGTCTTCGTCATGAAGAACAGGTCCAGATGGAAACCCTCCATCTGCAAAACTAAAGTCACATCTAAAGTGCGACCCGCGGGCCAAAGTTGGTCAACAATAAGGTTTGATTTGGTCTGCAAGATGTTTCCAGTGACATCTTTTTCAAAAATAAATATGAGAAAAAAACTTTTGAATTTTAATTAAAAATGTGAATACAATTATAATATGGATTATTCCTTGTGCTGTTTTATTTTTAAGATTTTCTTTAAAATGAAATTATAATATGAATTATTCCTTGTGCTGTTTTATTTTTTGTGAGTTAAAAATGTTCTTTAAATGTAGGATCCATAATTATTAATTATTTTTCATAATCTGAGCACAGAGAGGCAGAAACTTGTGCATCTTAACAACACAATCAAATAAAATATATATAAAATAAAGTCGTGTTTTCTTTCTGTGGGACGACGTGAACTTTTAGTTTTGGCATCTAAAGGAAAAAGTTTGGGATGTGAAAGAAAGAAGTGAGAGCTGCTAGCGTAACTGCCAAGTCTGTCGAGTGGCATTGTGGGTAATGTAGGCAGCAGACAAGGAAGGAAGAAATATATGGGATAAAAAAAGATGATATCAGAATCAGAAATCCCACAACAGAGGAATGTACCTCGTTACAGCAAAACAACAAGTGAAGTAAAGAGACGAGGACACAATAATTAAATATAATATATATATATATATATATATATATATATATATATATAATTGAATAATTAATCATTTTTATTAAACTGTTTATTAGACTGTCGTCGTGAGTGTGACAGAGTTGGAGTAAATAATAAAAGACATAAATATTAAATATACATTAGTATTAAAGTACTGACAAACAAATAATCTGACAAAAAAACTGTAAAATGCACAAAAAAGTGCATCGAACATTCCTCACAAGATGCCGTCAGATTCTACTTTAACTGCACAAAACAACCGAAATGTGTTTCCTCAGACGGGTGGCGTCTCCCTTAGAGAGAGGGTGAGAAGCTCAGCCATCAGGAGAGACTCGGAGTAGAGCCGCTGCTCCTTTACGTTGAAAGGAGCCAGTTGAGGTGGTTCATCATCTAGTAAGGAGCCACCTGGGCGCCTCCCTAGGGAGGTGTTCCAGGCACGTCCAGCTGGGAGGAGACCCCGGGGAAGACCCAGGACTCGGTGGAGAGATGATATCTCCTCACTGGGAACGCCTCAGGATCCCCCAGTCGGAGCTGGAGGATGTGGCCCGGAGAAGGGAAGATTGGGGTTCCTTACTGGAGCTGCTGCCCCCGCGACCCGATCCCGGATAAGATGTAGACGATGGATGGATTTTATATCTTATAAATGTTTATATCTTATGGATGTTACAGAGGAGTCTCCTCCTGCTGGATGTTACAGAGGAGTCTCCTGCTGGATGTTACAGAGGAGTCTCCTGCTGGATGTTACAGAGGAGTCTCCTCCTGCTGGATGTTACAGAGGAGTCTCCTCCTGCTGGATGTTACAGTGGAGTCTCCTGCTGGATGTTACAGAGGAGTCTCCTGCTGGATGTTACAGAGGAGTCTCCTGCTGGATGTTACAGAGGAGTCTCCTGCTGGATGTTACAGAGGAGTCTCCTGCTGGATGTTACAGAGGAGTCTCCTGCTGGATGTTACAGAGGAGTCTCCTGCTGGATGTTACAGAGGAGTCTCCTCCTGCTGAATGTTACAGAGGAGTCTCCTCCTGCTGGATGTTACAGAGGAGTCTCCTCCTGCTGGATGTTACAGAGGAGTCTCCTGCTGCTGGATGTTACAGAGGAGTCTCCTCCTGCTGGATGTTACAGAGGAGTCTCCTCCTGCTGGATGTTACAGAGGAGTCTCCTCCTGCTGGATGTTACAGAGGAGTCTCCTCCTGCTGGATGTTACAGTGGAGTCTCCTGCTGGATGTTACAGAGGAGTCTCCTGCTGGATGTTACAGAGGAGTCTCCTGCTGGATGTTACAGAGGAGTCTCCTGCTGGATGTTACAGAGGAGTCTCCTCCTGCTGAATGTTACAGAGGAGTCTCCTCCTGCTGGATGTTACAGAGGAGTCTCCTCCTGCTGGATGTTACAGAGGAGTCTCCTGCTGCTGGATGTTACAGAGGAGTCTCCTCCTGCTGGATGTTACAGAGGAGTCTCCTCCTGCTGGATGTTACAGAGGAGTCTCCTCCTGCTGGATGTTACAGAGGAGTCTCCTGCTGGATGTTACAGAGGAGTCTCCTGCTGGATGTTACAGAGGAGTCTCTTGCTGGATGTTACAGAGGAGTCTCCTCCTGCTGGATGTTACAGAGGAGTCTCCTCCTGCTGAATGTTACAGAGGAGTCTCCTCCTGCTGGATGTTACAGAGGAGTCTCCTGCTGCTGGATGTTACAGAGGAGTCTCCTGCTGCTGGATGTTACAGAGGAGTCTCCTGCTGGATGTTACAGAGGAGTCTCCTCCTGCTGGATGTTACAGAGGAGTCTCCTGCTGGATGTTACAGAGGAGTCTCTTGCTGGATATTACAGAGGAGTCACTCCTGCTGGATGTTACAGAGGAGTCACTCCTGCTGGATGTTACAGAGGAGTCTCCTGCTGGATGTTACAGAGGAGTTTGGATTTCCTGCAGCGCTAATCTGCTCTGATCCTCTGTCACACATCCAGCACAGGAGGCTAATGTCCTGCTGCTTCCACTTCCACCCAGCGAGCTTTATGTAATGTAATAACACATTATAATAATAATAATAATAATAATAATAATAATAATAATAATAAACTAGGGCTGTGTTACACCGTCAAGGGTTCCTGTTTCACTGAGCTTTAAAACTAGCTTGAATGAGGAATTAGATCTGCAGTTGGGTAACATGTGCAACAAATAATATCAACTTTTGTCTCAGTGTTACAGACTGTACAGGATACAACACCCTCTGTCCTCAGACCCTCTGTGCTTAGACCCTCTGTCCTCAGACCCTCTGTGCTTAGACCCTCTGTCCTCAGACCCTCTGTGCTTAGACCCTCTGTCCTCAGACCCTCTGTTCTTACAACCTCTGTCCTCAGACCCTCTGTCCTCAGACCCTCTGTCCTCAGACCCTCTGTGCTTAGACCCTCTGTCCTCAGACCCTCTGTGCTTAGACCCTCTGTCCTCAGACCCTCTGTCCTTAAACCCTCTGTTCTTAGACCCTCTGTCCTTACACCCTCTGTCCTTAGACCCTCTGTTCTTACACCCTCTGTCCTTAGACCCTCTGTCCTTAGACCCTCTGTCCTCAGACCCTCTGTCCTTACACCCTCTGTCCTTACACTCTCTGTTCTTACACCCTCTGTCCTTAGACCCTCTGTCCTTAGACCCTCTGTTCTTACAACCTCTGTCCTTAGACCCTCTGTCCTTAGACCCTCTGTCCTCAGACCCTCTGTCCTTACACCCTCTGTCCTTACACCCTCTGTTCTTACACCCTCTGTCCTTAGACCCTCTGTCCTTAGACCCTCTGTTCTTACAACCTCTGTCCTTAGACCCTCTGTCCTCAGACCCTCTGTCCTCAGACCCTCTGTCCTTAGACCCTCTGTTCTCAGACCCTCTGTCCTTACACCCTCTGTCCTTAGACCCTCTGTTCTTACACCCTCTGTCCTTAGACCCTCTGTCCTTAGACCCTCTGTCCTCAGACCCTATGTCCTTACACCCTCTGTCCTTACACCCTCTGTTCTTACACCCTCTGTCCTTAGACCCTCTGTCCTTAGACCCTCTGTTCTTACAACCTCTGTCCTTAGACCCTCTGTCCTCAGACCCTCTGTGCTTAGACCCTCTGTCCTCAGACCCTCTGTGCTTAGACCCTCTGTCCTCAGACCCTCTGTCCTTAGACCCTCTGTTCTCAGACCCTCTGTCCTTACACCCTCTGTCCTTAGACCCTCTGTTCTTACACCCTCTGTCCTTAGACCCTCTGTCCTTAGACCCTCTGTCCTCAGACCCTCTGTCCTTACACCCTCTGTCCTTACACCCTCTGTTCTTACACCCTCTGTCCTTAGACCCTCTGTCCTTAGACCCTCTGTTCTTACAACCTCTGTCCTTAGACCCTCTGTTCTCAGACCCTCTGTGCTTAGACCCTCTGTCCTCAGACCCTCTGTCCTTAGACCCTCTGTTCTCAGACCCTCTGTCCTTACACCCTCTGTCCTTAGACCCTCTGTTCTTACACCCTCTGTCCTTAGACCCTCTGTCCTTAGACCCTCTGTCCTCAGACCCTCTGTCCTTACACCCTCTGTCCTTACACCCTTAGACCCTCTGTCCTTAGACCCTCTGTCCTTAGACCCTCTGTCCTTACACCCTCTGTTCTTACACCCTCTGTCCTTAGACCCTCTGTCCTTACACCCTCTGTCCTCAGACCTTCTGTCCTCAGACCCTCTGTCCTCAGACCCTCTGTCCTTACACCCTCTGTCCTTACACCCTCTGTCCTTAGACTCTCTGTCCTCAGACCCTCTGTCCTTACACCCTCTGTCCTTAGACTCTCTGTCCTCAGACCCTCTGTCCTTACACCCTCTGTCCTTAGACCCTTACACCCTCTGTCCTCAGACCTTCTGTCCTAAGACCCTCTGTCCTTACACCCTCTGTTCTTACACCCTCTGTCCTCAGACCTTCTGTCCTCAGACCCTCTGTCCTTACACCCTCTGTTCTTACACCCTCTGTCCTTAGTCCCTCTGTCCTTAGACCCTCTGTCCTCAGACCCTCTGTCCTTACACCCTCTGTGCTTACACCCTCTGTCCTTAGACCCTCCTTCCTTAGACCCTCTGTCCTCAGACCCTCTGTCCTTAGACCCTCTGTGCTTAGACCCTCTGTCCTTAGACCCTCTGTCCTCAGACCCTCTGTCCTTAGGCCCTCTGTCCTCAGACCCTCTGTTCTTACACCCTCTGTCCTTAGACCCTCTGTCCTCAGACCCTCTGTCCTTACACCCTCTGTCCTTAGACCCTCTGTCCTTACACCCTCTGTCCTTAGACCCTCTGTCCTTAGACCCTCTGTCCTCAGACCCTCTGTCCTTAGACCCTCTGTGCTTAGACCCTCTGTCCTTAGACCCTCTGTCCTCAGACCCTCTGTCCTTAGACCCTCTGTCCTCAGACCCTCTGTCCTTAGACCCTCTGTCCTTAGACCCTCTGTCCTCAGACTCTCTGTCCTTACACCCTCTGTCCTTAGACCCTCTGTTCTTACACCCTCTGTCCTTAGACCCTCTGTCCTCAGACCCTCTGTCCTTACACCCTCTGTCCTTAGACCCTCTGTCCTTACACCCTCTGTCCTTAGACCCTCTGTTCTTACACCCTCTGTCCTTAGACCCTCTGTTCTTACACACTCTGTCCTTAGACCCTCTGTCCTCAGACCCTCTGTCCTTAGACCCTCTGTCCTTACACCCTCTGTCCTTAGACCCTCTGTTCTTACACACTCTGTCCTTAGACCCTCTGTCCTTACACCCTCTGTCCTTAGACCCTCTGTCCTTACACCCTCTGTCCTTAGACCCTCTGTCCTCAGACCCTCTGTCCTTAGACCCTCTGTGCTTAGACCCTTTGTCCTTAGACCCTCTGTCCTCAGACCCTCTGTGCTTAGACCCTCTGTCCACAGACCCTCTGTCCTTAGACCCTCTGTCCTCAGACCCTCTGTCCTTACACCCTCTGTCCTTAGACCCTCTGTTCTTACACCCTCTGTTCCTTAGACCCTCTGTCCTTAGACCCTTTGTTCTTATAACCTCTGTCCTTAGACCCTCTGTCCTCAGACCCTCTGTGCTTAGACCCTCTGTCCTCAGACCCTCTGTCCTTAGACCCTCTGTTCTCAGACCCTCTGTCCTTACACCCTCTGTCCTTAGACCCTCTGTTCTTACATCCTCTGTCCTTAGACCCTCTGTCCTTAGACCCTCTGTCCTTAGACCCTCTGTCCTTACATCCTCTGTCCTTATACCCTCTCCTTTTTTATTATTTTTTACCACTGTTACAAATATTGTCATGGATTTAAATGTAATTTTTATTTTACTTAATATTTTTTCCTACCTTTTTATATTCCTTTATGTATTTTTGTAATCATTGAAACCTGAAATAAAATTCTTGTTTTTTAAAGAGGAAGTCTGCGTAGGGGAACATATATCAGCTGGACAGAGTTCCAGTCGGAGCTATTTTTAAGTTGAACGGCAACTTCCGGTATATGACTACTTAGCAGAAGGTGAAAGTGCTTGTTTGTGTTTGAATTCTTTGACGCGTTTTGAGTTTTTAGACAGAAACACCACCAGGAGATTTACTTTTTCGGTCCTTAACAAGACACCAGTTTAATTTAATCAAACTTGGAGTTAAAAATTAGCTGTTTGTTGACCATCTCGTTAACGTTAGCACGCTAAGCTAACCGGCTAGCTCGCCCAGCTGACGCCGCGGCGTCCCAGAGACAGAAACCCAGAAGCAGGACGCTCAGTATCGGACAGTTAAGCTGTACATCTCCGCCTCCCGGGATCCGTAACGTTTCCCTCGTGGCCATAACGGAGAAGATACATTTTTCATGTGTGCACTGGGGCGGGTTTCGACATTTTAATGGGAGGCGGCTCGCTTTGGACGGGTGGACATTGCGGGCGCCAGTTGCGAAGAAGAACGCGGGGGTCCTGGCTACTACCTGTCGGGCTCAGATGGAGTCTCTGGCCGGCTACGTGTACAAGGCAGCCAGCGAGGGCCGAGTCTTGACCCTGGCCGCGCTGCTGCACAACCACTCCGACGGGGAGATCCGGTACCTGCTGAGCTACGTGACCCAGGTGGCCGGGCAGAGGTCCACTCCGCTGATCATCGCAGCCCGGAACGGACACGACAAGGTGGTCCGGCTGCTCGTGGACCACTACAAGGTGGACACCGAACAGACCGGCACGGTTCGCTTTGACGGGTAATAACAGCTGCCATAAAGTTCACTTTTTAAAATGATAGTTTTAAACATGCTTCACAAGGAGAGAAAAACACCGGAAATAAACAATAAATACAACTTTTATAGACAAAATGTTACAATAAAATATGTAAAACAATTTATTAAATCTTAAAAACTAAATACTCCAAATAAAAAGCCAGATAAACAAAAGTTAGATGTGTGTGTGTGTGTGTGTGTGTGTGTGTGTGTGTGTGTGTGTGTGCGCTGAACGTTTTAACATAAAGCTTCTGTTCAGACTGATGTCGTGATATAAAGTTTCATTGCTGCAATAACTTTGATCATTTGCTGTTTGTCTATCACATTAAAGTGCTAAACCTTTACAGACGTCACGTTGTACACCGAACCTTTAACCAGAACAGAAGATGTTTGTATTTTGAATCACTTGACACAGAACTGGATCATTAATGTCTTCGTACAACAGTTTCTTTAAATGATGTTATTTTATAAAGTAAACCTTTAATCAAGAAAAGAATTAATAACACCGTCTGTCCCGCAGCTACGTCATCGACGGGGCCACGGCGCTGTGGTGTGCAGCGGGGGCGGGGCACTTTGAGGTGGTGCGCCTGCTGCTGAGTCACCGTGCCAACGTTAACCACACCACCATCACTAACTCCACCCCGCTGCGGGCCGCCTGCTTCGACGGGCGACTGGACATCGTCCACTACCTGGTGGAGCACAAAGCGGACATCAGGATCACCAACAAGTACAACAACACCTGCCTGATGATCGCCGCCTATAAGGGCCACGCCGACGTGGTGAAGTTCCTGCTGGAGCAGGGCGCGGACCCAAACGCCAAGGCCCACTGCGGCGCCACCGCCCTGCACTTTGCGGCCGAGGCGGGCCACCTGGAGATTGTGACGGAGCTGGTGCGCTGTCAGGCCGGCATGGTGGTGAATGGACACGGCATGACGCCACTGAAGGTCGCGGCAGAAAGCTGCAAAGCAGACGTGGTGGAGCTGCTGCTGGCGCACGCCGACTGCGACCCGCGCAGCCGCATCGAGGCCCTGGAGCTGCTGGGCGCATCGTTCGCCAACGACCGGGAGAACTACGACATCCAGAGGACGTACCACTACCTGCACATGGCAATGATGGAGCGCTACCGCGACCCCGAAAGCATCATCGCCAAGGAGCTGCTGCCCGCCATCGAGGCCTACGGGGGCCGCAGTGAATGCCGCACGCTTAAAGACCTGGAGGCCATCCAGGTGGACCGGGACGCTCTGCACATGGAGGGGCTGATGATCCGGGAGCGCGTCCTGGGCTCGGACAACATCGACGTGTCGCACCCCATCATCTATCGCGGCGCCGTCTACGCTGACAACATGGAGTTTGACCAGTGCATCAAACTGTGGCTTCACGCGCTCCGTCTGCGGCAGAAAGGCAACCGGAACACGCACAAGGACCTGCTGCGCTTCGCCCAGGTCTTCTCGCAGATGGTGCACCTGAAGGAGCAGGTTCTGGCCTCGGCCGTGGAGCAGGTGCTGAGCTGCAGCGTGCTGGAGATCCAGCGGAGCATGGCTCGAGTGGACGCGGCGGCAGAATCGGAGCTGCCGCAGGCCCTGGACAACTACGAGTCGAACGTTTTCACCTTCCTGTATCTGACCTGCATCTCCACGAAGACCACCTGCCCCGACGAGGGGCGCGCCCGCATCAACAAGCACATCTACGACCTGATTCAGCTGGACCCGCGCTCCCGCGAAGGCTCCTCACTGCTCCACCTCGCCATCAGCTCCAGCACGCCGGTCGACGACTTCCACACCAACGACGTCTGCAGCTTCCCCAGCGCGCAGGTCACCAAGCTGCTGTTGGACTGCGGCGCGCTGGTCAACGCCGTCGACCACGAGGGCAACACGCCGCTGCACGTCATCGTCCAGTACAACCGGCCCATCAGCGACTTCCTCACGCTGCACGCCATCATCATCAACCTGGTGGAGGCGGGCGCCCACACGGACATGACCAACAAGCAGAAGAAGACGCCGCTGGACAAAAGCACCACCGGCGTGTCGGAGATCCTGCTGAAGACGCAGATGAAGATGAGCCTCAAGTGCCTGGCGGCGCGCGCCGTCCGCCAGCACCAGATCACGTACCGCAACCAGATCCCCAAAACGCTGGAGGAGTTTGTGGAGTTCCACTGACGCGGACCCGAGAGGACGGACGCTTTGTTCTTTTTAAAGAATTTCTTATAAATTTCTAACAAATTCAAAACGCTGCTGAAGATGACGCTTCAGCCCGGGACGCTCGCGAGCGTTTTTATAAAGAAAGTGTTGCTTCTTTTCTATTTTAAGTATTAATTGCTAAATACCAGCAGCCATAGACGGCCGTCTGTCTGTCTGCCTGTCTCTCTGCCTGCCTGTCTGTCTGTCTCTCTGTCTGTCTGTCTGTCTGCCTGCCTGTCTGCCTGTCTGCCTGTCTGTCTGTCTGTCTGTCTGTCTGGGGCTGTGGGAGCAGAGACGGCGCTGCTTCTTGTTTTGCCTTATCTCCGTGACGGGGAGCCTCCAGTCTGCGTGAGAAGCGGATGAATGAGTGATGTCTGCAGTTTTTTCCTTTTTGCCTGTTTCACTGAAACGGCACGATGTGGCCCAAAGTATGTGGACACCCCCTTCCACACTATACAGCGAAGCGTCGACCTGACGTTAGAGCGGCGCCTCAACAGTTCGGTGGACGACGCGTCTTTTAAACGTCTTGTTTTGTCACTTTAATTTGATATTAACAGAGAAAAGCAGCAAATCTCCATATTTGAGGCTGAAAACTGACATTTCAACTTGAAACATTACTTTAAGCGTTTTATTCTGGCCGACAGATAGAAGTGTTGCAGCCGCAGCGACGAGGTCACTGGGATTCAACACTGCTTAAAAAAACTGTTAGAAATGTTATGAATTTTTAAAACTCGTCTTTCACAAGACAGAAGATTATCAGAGAATAGTAAGTGATCGATATCATTTAGTGTTTGATTCCTTATCCTGTCGATCATCTCGTTTCTGTTGGAACATAAAGAAGCACAGAAACTAAGATTCAGCCGCCCGCTGGGGCGGAGTGGAGGTTCTGCTGCGACCTTCAGGCGTCCACATACTTTTGGCCACGTAGTGCATGTTTTCTAGTGGTTAGAAACACCAATACTCCCCGACTCTGCAGACACTTGTGCATGAGCTTTTATTTTGAAAGTGTGAAGACACAAGCACAGAAGTTCTGAATGTTCTCGCTTTAAGTTGAAATGATTGTTGTTGAGCGTGAAGCTGCCGGCGTCTCGTCGTCCTGAAGTCGATCATGTGCTGCGGCACGTTTACCAGGTGAAAATGGGACGGTCTGTTATTTCTATGAATGAATCTCTTGTTTTAGTTTCTGTTCACTTTGATTTCTTATTTATTTGGCGGCTGGTCGCGCAGCTGCCTTCGTGTCCCGTTTGGATTTCTGATTTGTTTAAGAAGGAACCTCCTGATGGTTGTTGGTTCTGAGTGTTTGGAGCGTCGGGCGTATTAAGGGATGAGTCGTTTGGTTTATAAAATGTCTCTCAGCGTTTCCCCAGAGGGAACATTTAATAATCCATCTTCGCTCTGCTGTTTGTCCCTCGTGCATTTGTACCGCCAACCTTTCCCAAAATATTAATCACTCGTCATCTTTTAAAACCCAGAAAGGAAAAAGTCAGGACAGGAAGTATAGATGCATTCTTCTTCTTCTTCTGCTAAACTAAATCTGAGAGTGGAAGGTGACAGTGATCTGAATGATGTGCTGAGGTTTGAAAGATGGCGGCTAAAGTAAAGTGTGGAATAACCTTCATTATTAACATTATTCCTTTAAATGATCCGACAGTTTGCACGCTGAGATTCTGTCTTCAGTGATCGTACAGACTGAAGTTTGGACTTCATCCCTTACAATTGAGACATGTTCCTGCAGATTGAAGGATTAAAGCTCCTCTGAGGGCTCATTAAGCTCCACCAGCCTCCGTCTTTACAAAGCCCTTTAAAAGCCGCCGCAGTCGAGCCGGAAACAAACGCGTTTGCTTGATCTTCCCTCCTGAACGTGTGCTTCTGTACAGCCGCTCCATTAGCTCTGCAATGAACATCAGCTGCACCACCTTTTCACATCCACAAGGGAGGAATTAATGAGCTGCTGCACTCACATCCTGCACATCCTACACATCCAACACATCCAACACATCCAGCACATCCAACACATCCAACACATCCAACACATCCTGCACATCCAACACATCCTGCACATCCAACACATCCAACACATCCTGCACATCCTGCACATCCAACACATCCAGCACATCCAACACATCCAACACATCCTGCACATCCAACACATCCTGCACATCCTGCACATCCAACACATCCAACACATCCTGCACATCCAACACATCCTGCACATCCAACACATCCAACACATCCTGCACATCCAACACATCCTGCACATCCAACACATCCTGCACATCCAACACATCCTGCACATCCAACACATCCAACACCACCAACACATCCTGCACATCCAACACATCCAACACATCCAACACATCCAGCACATCCAACACATCCTGCACATCCAACACATCCAACACATCCAACACATCCTGCACATCCAACACATCCAACACATCCAACACCACCAGCACATCCAGCACATCCAACACATCCAACACATCCAACACATCCAACACATCCAACACCACCAGCACATCCAACACATCCTGCACATCCAACACATCCTGCACATCCAACACATCCAACACATCCTGCACATCCAACACATCCAACACATCCTGCACATCCAACACATCCTGCACATCCAACACATCCTGCACATCCAACACATCCAACACATCCTGCACATCCAACACATCCAACACATCCTGCACATCCAACACATCCAACACATCCAGCACATCCTGCACATCCAACAAGCATCCTGCACATCCAACACC
Organism: Cottoperca gobio; assembly: GCF_900634415.1. Classification (NCBI taxonomy): domain Eukaryota; kingdom Metazoa; phylum Chordata; class Actinopteri; order Perciformes; family Bovichtidae; genus Cottoperca; species Cottoperca gobio. The sequence goes on from NC_041360.1 coordinate 25,674,648, forward strand.
ACCAACACATCCTGCACATCCAACCAATCCTGCACAATCCAACACATCCTGCACATCCAACACATCCTGCACATCCAACACCACCAACACATCCTGCACATCCAACACATCCAACACATCCAACACATCCAACACCACCAACACATCCTGCACATCCAACACATCCAACACAGTCCAACAACCACCAGCACATCCAGCACATCCTGCACATCCAACACATCCAACACATCCAACACCACCAACACATCCAGCACATCCAAACACATCCAGCACATCCAACACATCCTGCACATCCAACACATCCTGCACATCCAACACATCCTGCACATCCACCATCCAACACATCCAACACATCCAACACATCCAACACTGGATGTGTTACACCTGGATGTGCTACACCTGGATGTGCTACACCTGGATGTGCTACACCTGGATGTGTTACACCTGGATGTGCTACACCTGGATGTGAGTACAAACTCTCACCTCGGCCCTCAGGACGCTCGGCCAGTCGGGGTCCAATACCGGCCCCTCGTCTGGATTCTTCAGCCCCGTCTCCAGGACCACCGCGATGGGGCGTCCATAATCAGCCGTGTCCTGCTCAGAGACGAGATGTTTGTGTGTTTTTATATTATTTTATGGTCTGTGTGTGTTATACTGTGTGATGGGGGGGGGTTCTGACCTGGATGGAGAAGCTGATGCGTCGACAGCTTTGACCTCCGACCTGTAGAAACAGACTCCGAGGCTGCTGGCGGTCAGACTCATCCAGGACAGCTCGAGGAGGAAAACGCCTCTCATCCAACACCAGACTGTACCAAACAGCTGGGGGGGGGGGGCAGACACAATTACAAATATGAATATGTCTGGAAGCCCTGGTGCGGTTCAATTGCATATTCCGACCCAGTTGCAGGAAGTGAACAGAAACGCAGGATTATGGGCCAACAGTGGCACAGACATTTGTTGAGATAAACAACAGGTTGAGTTGGAGACGAAGTTTGCTTCACATCTGGGCCGAACAGAACATACAGAATATTAAAACAAAAAATGTTGTAAAGTAATTTCAGATCAGTGCCGAGTCAAAGTGAAGAAGCTTCCGCAGAATATGCATGTTTGTCTGATTAACAGAGAAACTACAGTAAATTGTGTCCAAATAAAATGCACACATAATGTACTCCCTTGTGTTCATAATGACTTCTTCTTCTTTATTTGTGATTAATAAAGTGACGTATTTCCTGCTCCTCAGTAGTAGTTGGATGCAGAGCTCCTTCTCATCTGTGCAACAACTGAATTTGAGATTTAGGAGCACAGAGCAGAGGTAAGAAGATTATGTTTGAAACGCCACGTCTGCACTGAAATAAATAATCCTAAACTTCATCAAACATGGCTCCTGTCCTCTATCTGTCCATTTGATACCATGTGTGTGCATGTGTGTGTAATCCTGTCCAGATGATGGAGGGGGGGGGGGGGGGGGGGGGGAGTAGGAGGAGGAGCGAGGAGGAGTGATACATTTTAACGGCGGCTGGCTGACGTTAGACTGTTAGCGAGGTTTCCAGGCAGCACATCTGCAGACAGTTACACAGACACGACAACACAAAGCTGTGGGGAATCGCTGCTGCGAGGAAAAGACCACAACAAGACCTTCCACATACTGTACAGACATGTGGGTGAGTCCACAACGCTGCTCTAATCTATAGAATTAAACTTTGATCCTTTATTCATCTTTACAGCCACAACCTGCCACTGAGCAGCTGGGAGTTAACCACACACGCTAATGTTCTGCTGTTAGTCTCTCTATTCAAAACAAGAAGGTCCTGTAACTTTGTACAGTGCTACAGAAAACATGACAATTGAATTTCAAAAGAAGGAGTTACAAAAATGTTTGTATATGCTGTCAACTATAGTTCTTAGAAAGAGAGAAGACTGGGAGCGGCAGGTCACACCTTTAAAGAAAGGTGCACCTCAAGCTCTTCGCCAACCTGATGTGAAAACCTGAACTGATCAACAGATGTCGAACGCTCTCACTGTTGATCTCATCACTGCTTGAATTGTTTGAATCTGTTGTTCCCGTGACTGATAAAACCCAAAACCCGTGGAGGACCTGGTACGTCGGTGTATACATCCCACCTACCAACATCTGTCCGGCTCTTCGTCCGGCTCTTCGTCCGGGAGTCCAGACTCAGACAGACGGTAACCGACATGCAGGTGACCTCCTTCCCTCCTCGCCGGCAGTCTTTGTTAAAGATGTTCACCTTCTCCGGTTCAAAGGTCAGCTTGGCCTGAATCCGCACCACACCACGAGACCTGGAGGGAGGAGGCTCGGCGTCAGTAACTGACCCATTAAGGTAAACCTTTACAAGACTATACAAGACTTAGTTTCATTACATTAGAGTTAAGTTAACTCCTGGATATGAGGCATGTAGTGGTTATACTTCGTTTAGTCTTAGTCTCTAAACCATAAATGTCAACCTCATTGTGGTGATAGAAACAAAGTCAGAGAATCATTAAAGTTATTCAAATTCATCCTCTGGAGACCTTAAACATCTGGAGCAAATTTCATACAATTTATTCCAATAGTAGTTGTAATATTTCACTCTGACCATAGACTGTTTATAGGAAGTGGAGGTCGGTCATTGGATGTGGACTACAGTTCTGAAGCCTTGAGTTTGGCATCTTTTTTTTGGAACCAGAAGTGACACGAGAGGGTGGAGCTGAACTGTGAAAAGGTTAAGGTCACCAGGTAGCCCCGCCCTAAAGAGACGCTGCTTTATCCTCTATTTTAAATGTTTCCATAAATTACTAAATGAACATCATGTTGAAGAAGACTTGAAACTACAGACTGAGACATAAACTCACCAGGAAAATGTTACTGAGGAAATAAATCAAGAGAAAAGAAGAAACATTTTCTCATAGACTTCTATACAACCAGAGGAGTCTCCTCCTGCTGGATGTTACAGAGAATGCAGCTTTAAGGCTCTTCGGCATTGGATTCACATTTTCACCCAAGAAGACCATGAATTTCTGAACTAAATTCAATAGAGATCCATCTTGTTGCCTGTTGCTAAGCCCATGATGCAATAACAGTTTAGAATAGAGAGCGGAAATAGCGGATAGGAAGGAGAATGCCAGTTGTAACATGTAGCCAACTGCAGGCTGATACCCGTAGTCTACATCCTGTGACAATGATAGCATGGCTACAAAAAAGGTTTGTTTGTATGTGTGTGTGTGTGTGTGTGTGTGTGTGTGTGTGTGTGATGGTCTGACCAGATGATGACGGCTGCTCCCAGTGCTCCCACTGCGAGGTCGACGAGCCCGTCTCCATTGACGTCCAGAACGCCGTGAAGACTTTGACCAAAATACTGCAGACCTGCTGAAAACCCGGCTGCAGACAGATGCTGGAGACAAGAAGTAAGAACATCCTGATCATTTGTATTTCCTGCTCAGATTCCTTCTCCTTTGCGTACTGGTTCAGGATCAGTTACCTGTCTGTACTGGCGTTGGATGGTTTTGTCCTGGCCGTAAAATACATAGACCGCCCCCTGGTGGTCGTCCTCCAGCGGCGCTCCCACCACCAGCTCCCTGAACCCGTCCCCGTTCATGTCGGGTATCTGGGCCAACGCCGAACCCAGCCGGGAGTTCTGCGAGCGACCGTAAACCTCCAGCGCCCCCTGCAGGATGAAGGATGTCTGGAGGGAGAAGGTTTACTTTAGTTTTCTCTTTCTACCATCAGAACCATCACACAGTTAATAAGCTGAAGTGCAAACAAGCATTGAAATTAACCTGGAAGCAGAAGTTTGTTGTTATTTGATAAATGATAATAAATAAATAATCATTTGCTTTGGAAAAGAAGATTTTTGACTTCAACTTAACGCTGAGCCTTGGTAGGTCTGTGTGTACCTGTGTGTGTATGAACCTCTGTGTGTGTACCTGTGTGTGTGTACCTGTGTCTGTGTGTGTACCTGTGTGTGTATGTACCTCTGTGTGTGTACCTGTGTGTGTATGTACCTCTGTGTGTGTACCTGTGTGTGTATGTACCTCTGTGTGTGTACCTGTTTGTCTGTGTGCGTGTACCTGTGTGTATGTACCTCTATGTGTACCTGTGTGTGTATCTACCTCTGTGTGTGTGTACCTGTGTGTGTATGTACCTCTGTGTGTGTACCTGTTTGTCTGTGTGTGTGTGTGTGTGTGTGTGTGTACCTGTGTGTGTGTGTGTGTGTACCTGTGGTGTGACAGTGTAGATGTAAACCTTCCCTCTCTCCCAGCCCTGGCTGTAAAACATGGGCGCTGCCACGACCAAAACGTCCGTTTGTCCATCACCATCTACGTCCATCGATAACAACACGCTGCCGAAATACGAGCCGATCTGAAAGAGAAAATAGAACGTGTATTATTTACATCCCCCAGGTTGGGAACCACTGACGTACACAAAGTCAGTGAGAGTTCTGCAAACATGAAGAACGACTTAATCTGGAGTTGAGAGACGACGTCTACCAGCAGATTGTGTATCTGCATTCATATATCTGAGTTTAGAGATTACCTTGATACCAATATCACACAAAGCAATGAGAACTGTCGTAATCCAAGATGGCGGTGAAGAATCTGCATCATGTGACACTTTTAGATGCGTGTTGATGAACTTATTTAAATACATTTTACAACCATATTTTGACATTTTCTTGATTCTAGATTTGAAGCAGCCAATAATCTGAAAGATTTTTATTATAATAAATGTCTGTTAGTCGCTTTCTGTCGCCGAATGAGGCGACATCCTGTTGGTTGAGCCGATGGTCCACTGAAGTCTTTGTTACAAACCGGCCGTCTGTGGCGACATTCCCGGGAAAAAACACAAACTTATTGTCAAAGGTGCCGCCAAAGACAAGAAGATCTTTAACTATTACATTACAGGTCATTTAGCAGACACTCTTATCCAGAGCGACTCACATTGAACTAACTACAGCGACTCAGGGTTAAGTACCTTGCTCAGGGATACAATGGTGGCAGCCCAACCTTCTAGTGTTTTGTTTGGAAGGCGTACCACTAGACCACTAGGCCATCACCACCCTATCACCAACTATCTATGTTAGAACCTCACATTGTGGACACTGTTCAATAAAAGCTTTCACACTTCAAAACTCCCAGCCTCACATTTATTTATTTAACCTCTTTAATCAGCTCTATAGTGTGTGTGTGTGTGTGTGTGTGTGTGTGTGTGTGTGTGTGTGTGTTGTGTGTGTGTGTGTGTGTGTGTGAGAGAGAATGACCTGCTCTCCCAGCAGTGCCTGCAGGATGGTCAGGTTTCCGTTGTTCTTCAGGGTGAAGACGATGACCTTCCCGGTGTGGTTGAACCTCGGAGCTCCGGACACGTAGATCTGAGAGCCACGAGACGAGATGAGTGAACCCACCGAGTAACCTAAGAGCAGAAAACACACAGAAACACTCTCTTTGTAGTCATTTGATTGACTTTGCAACAAGAAATGTTAACAGTCACATCCAACAGAGGCCCAGGCGCTCTGAGCTTCTGCCCTGAAGGCCGCTCAGTGAACCCTCCTTGACTGTAAAGCACTTTTTACAGACAGTTTATTAAACTTCATTATTCAAACTAATAAGACATCAAACTTAAAAAGATACAAATACAAGAAGATGAATTCAGTAAAGATTCATTACCCAGATAGGCTCCATGGTTCTTCAGCTCATCTGGAAACTCGTCCTTATAGGAGGATTTTGGTGGAACAACTTTCCCATGTTTAGTCTCTTTCAGCACGGCGCCGTTCCAGTCGTAGGCGCCCACCGCCCCAAGCAGAACGCCGTCCTGAAGGAGAAGGTGGATTTTAATGGTGGATCACTGTAACTGAACTCAAAGAGCAGGATGACGTCCCAGTTTGTTTATCATTGAATGAATCCATCGGCGACTGGTGCTTCTTTCACACTGCTGACTGGAAATGTTTTTCCCATCGTTCAACTCGAGTAACAGAGTCCAGCTACACAGTTCCTGAGTGGATTTCAACATCTGAGAACATTAAACACGCTGACTCTATTACCAGCATTGTATCTATCAGGGCCACTAACATGTTTTTAAAAACTTGAAGAGCTGTTGTATGTGGGCTGCCTCAAAGACTCTCATTCTCTGTAGGCCTTCAAACACAGATCCAGAGGACAGTGGAAGAAGTACGCAGTCTTAAGTAAAAGTACCGCTACCGCAGTGTGAAAATACTCTACAAGTGTAAGTACAAGAAGTTGTAATGTAGGAGTGATCTCCACTGATAATATCTATTCAATCGGCTGATAACATTTGAAGCGGGTTGTTCGATGCTGTTGACCTCCAGTCTCAGGCCCGAGGGAGGGGGGGAGGAAGCTGTAAAGATCCTGCTCATTTCATCAGCTGTTTTGTTTCCATTTACAGAAACTGAACTCAGCCATCAGCAGCTTCAGTATCAAAGTCACGCATGATGAACTCTGGTGCTCATACAGTCCAGATATGAAAGTTATTAAAGTGCTGAGTCATAGTCTCTACGGGCCAGGGACTCAAAGACCTCAGCGAATGACCAATTGCTTGGCAACGGCAGCGCCACAAAGCATCCTGCCTGCACACGGGGGCTGACTCTGGATCTGCAGATTCACTGTTAAACGTCCGACGCTGTGACAGGAGGGAGAGGAGGAGCGTTCTCCTGCACGATGACTTGGCCAGAGACAATTCTGCGTCGTCTGTTTTCCACATCAGTCTGACTGATTTCAAATTCTTACCTTTTAATTCCGAAGAGCAGGAAACACATTGCATATTTGTCTGTGTATGTGATGGCATCATTCTTATTGTGTGTGTGTGTGTGTGTGTGTGTGTGTGTGTGTGTGTGTGTGTGTGTGTGTGTGTGTGTGTGTGTGTGTGTGTGTTCCATGTGTTCCTACATAAAGCTGCCAACAAAACACACACACATTAATATGTGTGTGTGTTTTGTTGGCAGCTTTATGTTCAGGAAAACCATCTGCTCCGTGTTACACATAGAAAGTTTCCACGACACCATTTTCGCTCCCTGGCGCTGGAATTCTGTCAAATACGATTTTCCCTGGACGAGAAACAACAGAAATATTTCTAGAAGCTTCTTATTCTGCAAGGACATAATGTTTGAGGATTAAACAGAAACCAATAGTTGAGAGTTTGATCTTTGGTTTCTGCTGGCATCAGAATGAAATACACTCTGCTCCGAGCGTCTGCTGATTTTATTGGATCATATTTTGCTATTCTGGAGAAAAACTGGAGGAATCTCTGTGATTGCGATTGAAGTAGAAACGTAAACATGCAAAGTTCCTAATTCCTACAAATGAAATCAGGATGTTATCCAGCAATGATTCGGGGGAAATTATATGATTGTTAACCCAGTATGGTCCCAACATCGCTGCAACAACCCGCTCCTGCAGACACACTCTGTACAACATCAGGAGAATACGTCCTCTACTGACTCAGAAGGCGACGCAGGTTCTTGTTCAGGCTCTTGTCATCTCCTGCCTTGACTACTGCAGCTCCCTCCTCGCTGGACTGCCTGCATGTACCATTCGACCTCTACAGCTCATCCAGAATGCAGCAGCCTGACTGGTCTTCAATCTACCCAAGTTCTCCCACAATGCACTGCTTCTCCGCTCCCTTCACTGGCTACCAGTGGCGGCCCGAATCTGCTTCAAGACTCTGGTGCTGGTCCACCGTGCTGTGAATGGATCAGTCCCCTTCCTACATCCAGGCCATGGTCGAACCATACACCCCAGCGCGTTCACTTTGCTCTGCGTCGACCAATCAGCTCGTGACTCCCTCATTACGAGTGGGATCCAGATTTCCCTCAAACAAAACCCTCCTGTTTGCTCTCCTGCTCCAACATGGTGGAACGACCTCCCCATTGATGTCAGGACAGCAGGCAGTCTTCACACCTGCAGACTGAAAACTCACCTGTTTCGACTGCACCTCGGCCAATGAAGAAAACTAATTAACTGTTCTTTGTATGTTGCACTTGTGTTGGTTTGGCTTGTTTATAGCTAATAGTTGAATTTGTATTCTATTGTTTCTGTATGTTGCACTTATGTTGTTGCACTTCAAACTGGATATCTGAAGACAGTGTTCACTGATACGATTGTACCTATTTGAAGATATTGTACTTACAAGATTCTTGCTGTTCGGAGTTGTATCTCCAGGATTGTTTGCACTTTTTGTCGCTTTGGACAAAAGCGTCAGCTAAATGAATTGTAATGTAATGGACACATCGCTGGATATAAAATATGCTAAAGGTGTGTAATGTTAATAAATGTATAATGTCTTTTATACTGGATGCCTACATTTCCCTCGGGATGAATAAAGTATCTATCTATCTAAAGATCAGAACAGTGACAGATGTGAAATTCAGATTCTAAGAGCGTGAAGTGAACAAACTTCAGGACGTAACTGTGAACGTGAGCTACTCACTCTGACTAAATGTGAGGAGAAACCCGCCTGAGCCATCTGCAGACCGAACCCTCGACCCTGACTTCCTGAAGAACACAAACACAGACAACATCATCCTGTTACTTTCACGTTTCAATAAAGTTCTTTAAAGCGTCACACGTGGTGCCAGCAGCGCTGACCCCACTGACAATCCACAGCTCACGTTACAGCTGCAGCCACAAAGTTCACATGAGAAGGCTCACCTTCCAGAGAGAAGATCCTCTCTCCCAGCGCGTCCACGATGTCTTTCAGCGCCGACTCGTCTGACACGTTGAAGAAGTGCTTCTCGTCCGGATCGCTAGCAATGAACTTGATTTCCTTCAGAAAGGCTTCGGGGTTGATTCCCCGGCGGTTGTAATAACCCAGAACCTGGATGATACGCAGAGGTAATAACCAATAATATGTAACACTTCTGCATTAAAATGTTCTAAAAATCAAAACGCTGTTGCACCACCACCCCAAACTCCCATGATGCACCACTGCTGCACCACCACACCAAACTCCCATGATGCACCACCACATCAAACTCCCATGATGCACCACTACTGCACCACCAAACTGCAGCTTTGACTGTTGTTTTAATACAGAGACTTCGAGTAGCAGAACATTACGGACCGTGTGGTTGTTTTGGTGCACGTGCTAAGTAAGGAAGTCCAAGTCCTCAGGAAGAGGAAGACTTGCTTTGGGGTTTGAAGGTAACGAGGGACGGACTCACAGCGATGGCGTACATGGTGACGTTGTCCCTCTCGCTGTCAGCGACCACCTGCAGCAGATCTGAACTGTCATGAGATTCTCCGTCTGTGATCACGATCATCACCTTCTTGGCACCGGGACGTCCGCCGCGCTTGAACGCCTCAGACCTGCGCAACAAAGAAAAGCAAAGGACAGTGTGTCAGTGAACCTGGACGGTGACTGGGGGAAGTTTATTATTAAGGAGGAACATCATTTGTTTCTCGTACCGCCCAACGTTGATGCCCAGTGCTGTCCTCGTCTCCTCGCCGCCCCGCTGGTCAATGCCCCTGGCAGCCTCCACCACGTCCTCCACCGTCTGGTACTCACCCAGACTGAATTCATGGACCACAGTGGAGCCGTACTGAACCACACCCACCTGCAGCCAGAACACACCACAGCTCAGTCCAGAACTACTGCACCTGAAGGTCTCACCACTCCGCTGCAAACCTGAGACCTTTTCCTCCATCCTGTTGGTCAGCTTCCAGTAAAACCAGTCTGCTCCGGGGGGCCAGTGGACTGAGGTCCGAGGCCGGGAGATATTCTTCCTATTTGTTTACTTTTCGTCCAAGATTTCTAAACTCATCCCCAGATTCAAACATCACCCACTGCTTCCACTAGTTCTGCAGGTTTCCCATCAGCGACTCAGGGATGTTGTCGTTGCATGCTGGGACATAACTTGACACGTAAAGCGAATATATCAATAAATATCTGATGTATTTAGCTTCTATAGTCATAACATGAAAACATGTTGAGAAATGTTAGACGAATACAATATGAACCTGAAGAAGAAATAAACATGAACAACCTTTCAGGTGTTTTTTATTTGTGCAATATTGAATCCCAATGGACTTTTTAAAATTCAGCGATGAACCGACCTGCGTCTGACCTGGGCCGATGTAGAACTTCTGCAGGATGGTGATGAGGAAGTCCTGGACCTCGTACCATGGGTAGATGGAGTTCGAACCATCCAGAACTATCACGATGTCCATGAACGTCTCACACCCTGGAAGATAATAACAACATTTTAAAGATGTGACTGTTTACAACATCACAAAGGTCTTCATAGATCTAATCTCTTCAGTTTCCTCTCAAACTGCATTTAACTTTAAAATATACAACATTCTCTTCCAGAGGAGCCCCCGGACCCCCAAAGAGGCTCCAAGGTCCATCCACTCAAGGTCCTCTCACAAAATCCTGCGGCAAACACTGTAATAGTGCAAAATAAAGTGAGCTTTATAGTGTAAGAGAAGTTTTACTGGGCACCAGTGGAGACTATAATACAGGAAGTGGCACTTAAATGTGTTTTTTAAATGAAACATCTGCTGCCATACGTCCCTTTGTCTCACCAACGTTACAAACCAGGTGCCAAAGATGGATCGAAAGTTGGATGGATGTATAAATAGTTGGATGGATGTATAAATAAATGGATGGATGTATAAATAGATAAATAGATGGATGGATGTATAAATAGATGGATGGATGTATAAATAGTTGGATGGATGTATAAATAGATGGATGGATGTATAAATAGATGGATGGATGTATAAATAGATAAATAGATGGATGGATGTATAGATAGATGGATGGATGTATAGATAGATGGATGGATGTATAAATAGATGGATGGATGTATAAATAGTTGGATGGACGTATAAATAGATGAATGGACGTATAAATAGAAGGATGGATGTATAAATAGTTGGATGGATGGATGTATAAATAGTTGGATGGATGTATACATAGATGGATGGATGAATGTATAAATAGATGGATGGATGGATGTATAAATAGATGTATAAATAGATGGATGGATGTATAAATAGATGTATAAATAGATGGATGGATGTATAAATAGTTGGATGGATGTATACATAGATGGATGGATGTATAAATAGTTGGATGGATGTATGCATAGATGGATGGATGAATGTATAAATAGATGGATGGATGTATACATAGATGGATGGATGTATAAATAGTTGGATGGATGTATAAATAGATGGATGGATGTATAAATAGATGGATGGATGTATAAATAGTTGGATGGATGTATGCATAGATGGATGGATGAATGTATAAATAGATGGATGGATGTATAAATAGATGGATGGATGGATGTATAAATAGATGGATGGATGTATAAATAGTTGGATGGATGTATAAATAGATGGATGGATGTATAAATAGATGGATGGATGTATAAATAGTTGGATGGATGTATAAATAGTTGGATGGATGTATAAATAGTTGGATGGATGTATGCATAGATGGATGGATGAATGTATAAATAGATGGATGGATGTATAAATAGATGGATGGATGTATAAATAGATGGATGGAATAGTTGGATGGATGTATAAATAGATGGATGGATGTATAAATAGTTGGATGGATGTATGCATAGATGGATGGATGAATGTATAAATAGATGGATGGATGTATAAATAGATGGATGGATGTATAAATAGATGGATGGATGTATAATAATGATGTGTACTCACTCTGCAGGGCGGGGGTGATGGTGTGGGACAGTCTGAAGTTCCGGCTGACCCTGGAGCAGATTCCTGTGCTGTACAAGGAGCTTCCACACTGATGAGACCAGAGCGGCCCACAGGTCTGAGGACAAAGGTCACTGAGTAACTCTTCAGGGTAATAATAAAAAGATGGTTTTAATGTGTCATTTAAAGTGAAGCTGAGATTGTTTGTCTCACCACAAAGCTGCTGTCTTTAGGGTTGGAGGTCAGCGTCATCCCCAGCCTCATCTTGTCTTTCCTCTCAGACACGTTGTCCAGAGAAAGATTCCCTGATTCAGAACATGACAAACCTTTACACAGTGAAGTTACAGCCTGTGTACTTCACTGTTTCTACACTTATATGTTCTTCTTCTTTCATGTGCTTCAATGTTGATGGAAATGTATTCAGCAGGTGCATGAAGATACACCTGCATTATCTGCTAAACTTATTTTGCACGCTACAGTGTGCAGCCTTCTTTAGTTTTTACTGTAAATACATTTTAAGACTTCAAACTGTTTTCTCTGCGCAGCCTCAAACACCTGCTGGGAGTCTGATGAACATGTGATGTGTCTGCATGTTGCTCACCCAGGTTGAGTCGAGTGCAGTTTGCAGAGTTTCTGTCCAGCGGACACCTGAACACATCACCAGTCTGCTGCTTCCCTGTGGATTCAAAGGGAGCTCCAACCAGCAACCTGGAGACACACACACACACACACACACACACACACACACACACACACACACACACACACACACACACACACACACAATAATAAACCCTGCTGGGCCTCAGAAACCAGCCAGATGGTGAGTTCAGGCGAGACACGTTTCTTTTTCATGAACTGGTCAAAGAAAACATGAGAACATGAGAGTGTGTGTTTGTAACTGTGTGTGTAGATTTAAACTCTCCACAGCTACATTACATAACGCCTCATGTACATATTAAACACTTGTAATATAAACTTGTGTTGATGTGAGTCATGAAGTGGGGAAGCTTCATGATATCTGTTAGTTACATGTTTGACCCTGTTCACCTGTAGTGTGTACAACATGTATGACTCTGTTCACCTGTAGTGTGTACAACATGTATGACTCTGTTCACCTGTAGTGTGTACAACATGTATGACTCTGTTCACCTGTAGTGTGTACAACATGTATGACCCTGTTCACCTGTAGTGTGTACAACATGTATGACTCTGTTCACCTGTAGTGTGTACAACATGTATGACCCTGTTCACCTGTAGTGTGTACAACATGTATGACTCTGTTCACCTGTAGTGTGTACAACATGTATGACTCTGTTCACCTGTAGTGTGTACAACATGTATGACTCTGTTCACCTGTAGTGTGTACAACATGTATGACTCTGTTCACCTGTAGTGTGTACAACATGTATGACTCTGTTCACCTGTAGTGTGTACAACATGTATGACTCTGTTCACCTGTAGTGTGTACAACATGTATGACTCTGTTCACCTGTAGTGTGTACAACATGTATGACCCTGTTCACCTGTAGTGTGTACAACATGTATGACCCTGTTCACCTGTAGTGTGTACAACATGTATGACTCTGTTCACCTGTAGTGTGTACAACATGTATGACCCTGTTCACCTGTAGTGTGTACAACATGTATGACTCTGTTCACCTGTAGTGTGTACAACATGTATGACCCTGTTCACCTGTAGTGTGTACAACATGTATGACTCTGTTCACCTGTAGTGTGTACAACATGTATGACCCTGTTCACCTGTAGTGTGTACAACATGTATGACTCTGTTCACCTGTAGTGTGTACAACATGTATGACTCTGTTCACCTGTAGTGTGTACAACATGTATGAATGTTACAATACATATCTTTAAAGGAGCTTTTCTCTAAAGGAGCTTTTTCTCACACTCTTCAGCAGAAGTCTCCACTTCAGCAGCACTTACATACACCAAACTTTCCACGTTCATTCCTCTCTATATTCTGAAGCTTTGTGCAGAGGGCTTTGTTCACATGTCACTCACAGCTCATGTTATACACGCTACACTAACTGTGTGTGTGTGTGTGTGTGTGTGTGTGTGTGTGTGTGTGTGTGTGTGTGTGTGTGTGTGTGTGTGTGTGTGTGTGTGCGTGTGTGTGTGTGTGTGTGCTTGTTAAAAACCTTTTGAACTTCTCTCTCCTTCTTCACGTGTGCTGCAGAGGATGTTTCTCACCAACAATTATTAATGGAATGCAGTATGTTCAGATTAAGACATGTGTTACATCTGATATTATTCAGGAGCTTTCTTTGCAGCACATTCACAACTTGAGTCTGAAATGTGATTTTTACTTTCAGTGGAATATTAATGTCCATTGGTCATGTAACGGTTTAGTGTGAACGTTGTCTGATCCTGAGATGTGGTGCATGTTGTCCATGTAGATCTAATAAAAAGTCTGATTTAACTTCATGTCCGGGAAATAAAGAAGCCTTTAATGTCCTGTTGATAATGAACGCTCCCTCCTGCTGTCAGAGGTCGGACCCTCGGTGTCCCCCAGCGGCCGAGTAAACAGTCCACATGTTCTGGGAAGAGAGCTGAGTCACGGCGCTAACACTCAATCTGCTAAAGTGTCCACATCAAACGGGAGGAGAGTTCACATCCTGCAGCCGCAGGCGCTAACCCACCTCTCGTGCTGCGACATCACAGGTGCTGAAGCGCCTACCTGCCCTCCGCTGCTGCTTTATTGGGCTGTTTGTACGGATCCTGAAGCTCCTGCGGCCTCTCCACAGCCCTGGAACAGTCTGCATGGGTCTGCATGGGTCTGCATGGGTCTGCAGCGGCGTTACATGGAGGTGAAGGTGAATATCCTTTTAATTCTTCCCTATAAAACAAGTTGCCTACTACTTGTTTGCTGTTGTTGTAGACACTGATCATCAGTCATACAATAATAAAGTAAAGGAGTCTTTGAGAGAGCAACAGCCGCTTCTTCCTAATGGTCTCATCTACAACTTTAACTTGTTCACAGTGTGGTCGTACTTAACTTCTCTCGTGTCACTGCTGGTTCCAGGCAACCAAGAGGCTTCAAACCGTAGTCCACAAACCTAATGTTTGACGTCACGGTGACGACGACTTCTTCTCATTTACAGTCTATTGTCCCGTCCGATGGAGCGTTCCATCCGCTCGCAGTGTGTGAGTGTGTATCACTCCTGTTGAGCAGGTGGTCTGTACGCACGTGGTTTGCAAAGACACAGAAAGCAGACCATTTACCGAGAAAAGAGGGAAAGATTCCACATGTTTGCGGTTTGGTTTCAGTGGTGACAGAGTTGATTTGTCGGCCTGTTGAATGTGAAGAGAAAAACCCACAAAAGCAAACACACTCGGTCACTCAGACACACACACACACACAGCGTGAAGGCGACATAAACACATGTCTCTGTAAACACGTACCGCCGGAGGTTTGACCTCAGAGGTCGACACGGGTCAACAAGTTCGACCTCAAACACACACACACACACACACACACACACACACGGCTCAACATGGAGGAGCTCGACTTTAGTTCTATTAAAGTTTTCCACACGTTTATTTATCTTCTCTTAGTGTTTCAGAGCTGAGAGACGTTAACTCGGAGAAATAAAGCTGATTTACATTTGCAGCCAACACGTTTAGCTTTAGTGGCTCGAACAGGAAAAGTTCACACAGTTTGAAATGTCAACTTTTAATTCCATTTGCAAGCACACACACACACACACACACACACACACACACACACACACACACACACACACACACACACACACACACACACACACACACACACACACACACACACACAAGCTTACAGGTTGTCTAACAATCTTGTTATTTTTATATCTGCATTTGTGACGGTATAAATCATTGATGCTGTGTGTGTGTGTGTTCTTGTGTGTCTATCTTTGTGAGGACTACTTTAATTTTAGGATCTTAATGATTTTGTCTGGTTGTCATTTCTTCAAATGGCTGTTTGAGGTTTTAGGGGTAAAGGTTGAATTATGTTTAAACCATGGAGAGTATTTAGTCCATTAATTAAGTCCAAAACACATTTTCTTGTTTCCCTGGGACGACGTTAGTCTCGAGCCCCGTTTGTTAGACATAAGAATGTGTAAATTTAAACATTCAAACTACTGTTTAGTCATTAATAAAGTTATGAGGAGTGCAGGTGTCAGAGGTCACAGGAGCCTGAGGGATTATTGGTAAAGAAATATTCAATTTGGATAATTCCACCACAGCAAGACTGTCTGAAAAACAACTCCAGACAAACCTGAGATGTTAAATGTCACCAGGCTGTGTAGAAAAACAACTCTGCAGGATAACAATGTCAAATCCCCTCCACACACACACACACACACACACACACACACACACACACACACACACACACACACACACACACACACAACACACACACACACACACACACACGCAGTGATGGGCTTCCCAGAGGGAGGCTGGAGAATAACAAACCGCAGCACATAGTTTCCAGACCCTCCGCTCTGCCTCGGGAGGCAGGAGAGGCTGGTCGCGAGACAAAACACAAATACTTTCCACTTATTTACCTGCGACTTCAAAGGCAGAGAGATTTTGTAATCCTGGAAGACTGCGAGGTATTTATCAAATGTTTCCAGAAAAACAAAAAGAGAGACGGGGAATGTTGCACAATCTCACCTGCAGCCGCACACACACACACACACACACACACACACACACACACACACACACACACACACAGACAACAACAGTGTGGCTGAAGATTTTATTATCGTGTTTTATTTCTCCTGATCTTTTCAGTGGCAGCTGCTTCCTTTAAAATGCCCCTAAAGGTTTGATTGGATTAAGCTTGGTCACATTAAAGTATTCTGCACATGAAGAGGATTTCACCTCCTGACAACTTTAGTGTCTCTGGTCGGGATGTCACGATACCAGACGTTTAGAAGTCGATACCGCGGTAAAAAACTACAAGAAAACAATAATCCCAGGTACTGGTCAGGTCATTGCTTATATTGCTGTGAAAACTTGTTATGAGACTATATTCAACACATCTTGATAACATTATAATAAATACTAATTTTTCACTAAATAAAGAATGAACGCATCAAAGTACAACTCTATGGAACCTCTCTCCTCCAGCTGCTAACAGCTAACTGCTGACAGCTAACTGCTGACAGTTAACAGCTAACAGCTAACAGCTAACAGCTAACAGCTATCAGCTAACAGCTAACTGCTGACAGCTAACTGCTGACAGTTAACAGCTAACAGCTAACAGCTAACAGCTAACTGCTGACAGCTATCAGCTATCAGCTAGCAGCTAACAGCTGACAGCTAACTGCTGACAGCTAACTGCTGACAGTTAACAGCTAACAGCTAACTGCTGACAGCTATCAGCTATCAGCTAACAGCTAACAGCTGACAGCTAACAACTAACAGTTAACAGCTAACAGTTAACAGCTAACAGTTAACAGCTATCAGCTAACAGCTGACAGCTAAATGCTGACAGCTAACAGCTATCAGCTAACAGCTATCAGATATCAACTATCAGCTAACAGCTATCAGCTATCAGCTATCAGCTAACAGCTAACTGCTGACAGCTAATAACTATCATATTAACAGTTAACAATGATCAGTTAATAGCTAAAAGTTAAATGAAAATAAATGATTTATTTTCAAAACAAACTTAAACTGACTGAAAAGGATTCGGCTGCTTTTTACAATAATTCTTTAATACGATTCTCATTAAATGTGTGTGAATGTAAGTATGAAAAGACAGATTGAGTTTGACTAGAATATGCATCCTGAGATGGGATAAGAGATGGGATTAAATGAAAGAGATCAGATGAGTTCAGATAAAGATTTGATGCATCAGAAAGAAGCAGCAGTTTTCTGGCAGCTCGTTGGAAACATAAAGATGAAGGATGAGACGAGACTCTCGCAGCAGACCGACGACGAGCGCCAAGGACAAACTGTCAAATCTAGATTATGAAAGTTTATAGCAGAGAGGACGATAAACAACGGCAGACACATCGGTGGAAAATGTGTCATCCCAACGCGAGTCTGACTTCTCAACCCAACATCCTTCTTTCCTGGAAACAAGTGTTTGGACTCAGTGTCTCAGGACACTTCTGACACACCAGCGAATAAATCCTGAAGCTCCATCTGAAGCTCCAAGTTCTGAGAAGATGGAACCTTTAAATCTGTCGATGACGACATTCAGCCATTTATCTTCAGATCTATCGTTTAAATATATCAAGTATGACGACAGTTCATCACACGGTCAGGAGTCTCTACCAGCAGCAATATCTACAGACAGACCAGTACAGACTGGTTTCTATGGATACAGACCAGTACAGACTGGTTTCTATAGATACAGACCAGTACAGACGGGTTTCTATAGATACAGACCAATACAGACGGGTTTCTATAGATACAGACTGGTTTCTATAGACCAGTACAGACTGGTTTCTATAGATACAGACCTGTATAAATTGGTTTCTATAGATACAGACCAGTACATACTGGTTTATATAGATACAGACCAGTACAGACTGGTTTCTATATATACAGACCAGTACAGACTGGTTTCTATAGATACGGACCAGTACAGACTGGTTTCTATAGATACAGACCAGTACAGACTGGTTTCTATGGATACAGACCAGTACAGACTGGTTTATATGGATACAGATCAGTACAGACTGATTTCTATAGATACAGACCAGTACAAACTGGTTTCTATAGATACAGACCAGTACAGACTGGTTTCTATAGATACAGACCAGTACAGACTGGTTTCTATGGATACATATCAGTACAGACTGGTTTCTATGGATACAGACCAGTACAGACTGGTTTCTATGGATACAGACCAGTACAGACTGGTTTCTATGGATACAGACCAGTACAGACTGGTTTCTATGGATACAGACCAGTACAAACTGGTTTCTATAGATACAGACCAGTACAGACTGGTTTCTACAGACAGACTAGTACGGACTGGTTTCTACAGACATACCAGTACAGACTGGTTTCTGGGTGTGGTGGATCAATATTGAACTGGGAATCTCACCACTGGCGTCCTCCAGCCTCGTGCTGCTGGACCGTGTATCCAAACTGGTTTTCTTTGGAGCCGGAGAAGATCTTGAAGTTCTTTGTGTCGAAGTTGAAGCAGAGCTGAAGATCTGAAACACAGACGATCAGCTGATCAACAACAACAACGTCCACTTTCCAAACTGGGAGCTGCCCAGTAAAACCAGAAGAATCACATATCAGCGGCCTGTAGGGAAGCATTTCTACACACCAGCAGTTTTGGACCCTGACTGGAGAAAGTTTTATTCCTTTATTAGGAAATGTAGGAAAAGAAAAATCCTCAAAATGTAAATTACACTTCATCTCCTGGAACCAAAGGTTCCTCTCAGAGCCGTCCGGCCTCGAGTCCAGATCCTGTTTCTTTTCCACTTTCCCACAGAAAGGATGGAAATCCCTCTCAGGAGTTCCTCACCTTCCCCAAAAAACACCTTCCAGTATAAAGGCGCCAAACTAGAGGAGCAGACCTCCGCAGAGGTCGTTTCCATAAGTGAAAATAACTTGTGTATCCGCCGCGTGATTTCATGGGTTCTTCCTCGATTCATGATTTAACTTTCCACAAAGTTTCTAACTAACGGGGAAAGTATTTGTTCTGTAATCCTGTTGACTGACTGAAGCTGTCTGTACGTACAAGTACCTCACATGTGTACTTCAGTACTTCCCAGTACTGCCGCTTGATATTTGGATTCTTCTGTAACTGTATGGAAGCCCAGGAGGGACTTTATTAAAATGATAATGTAAACTTGGTCATACAGTAACATTATCATTTCCACGTGTGATTAAAATACAATAATCAAATTTGTTTGTTTATAAAACTCTTTCACATTTTCATTGTTGACGTCGCTGCACAATATTACACTGCGCTCTTCTCCTGGCCTCTTCCCCTTCCTCCCTCCTCTTCCTCTGTCTCCCCCTTCATCCCTTTTCTTCCTCTGTCCTCCCCTTCCTCCCTCCTCTTCCTCTGTCTCCCCCTTCATCCCTTTTCTTCTTCTGTCCTCCCCTTCCTCCCTCCTCTTCCTCTGTCTCCCCCTTCATCCCTTTTCTTCCTCTGTCCTCCCCTTCCTCCCTCCTCTTCCTCTGTCTCCCCCTTCCTCCCTCCTCTTCCTCTGTCTCCCCCTTCATCCCTTTTCTTCCTCTGTCCTCCCCTTCCTCCCTCCTCTTCCTCTGTCCTCCCCTTCCTCCCTCCTCTTCTTCTGTCCTCCCCTTCCTCCCTCCTCTTCCTCTGTCTCCCCCCTTCATCCCTTTTCTTCCTCTGTCCTCCCCTTCCTCCCTCCTCTTCCTCTGTCCTCCCCTTCCTCCCTCCTCTTCCTCTGTCTCCCCCTTCCTCCCTCCTCTTCCTCTGTCCTCACCTTCCTCCCTCCTCTTCCTCTGTCCTGCCCTTCCTCCCTCCTCTTCCTCTGTCTCCCCCTTCCTCCCTCCTCTTCCTCTGTCCTCCCTTTCCTCCCTCCTCTTCCTTTGTCCTCCCCTTCCTCCCTCCTCTTCCTCTGTCTCCCCCTTCATCCCTTTTCTTCCTCTGTCCTCCCCTTCCTCCCTCCTCTTCCTTTGTCCTCCCCTTCCTCCCTCCTCTTCCTCTGTCTCCCCCTTCATCCCTTTTCTTCTTCTGTCCTCCCCTTCCTCCCTCCTCTTCCTCTGTCCTCCCCTTCCTCCCTCCTCTTCCTTTATCCTCCCCTTCCTCCCTCCTCTTCCTCTGTCTCCCCCTTCCTCCCTCCTCTTCCTCTGTCCTCACCTTCCTCCCTCCTCTTCCTCTGTCCTGCCCTTCCTCCCTCCTCTTCCTCTGTCTCCCCCTTCCTCTATCCTCTTCCTTTGTCCTCCCCTTCATCCCTCCTCTTCCTCTGTCTCCCCCTTCCTCTATCCTCTTCCTCTGTCTCCCCGTCTTCCCTCCTCTTCCTCTGTCTCCCCGTCCTCCCTCCTCTTCCTCTGTCTCCGACTTCCTCTATCCTCTTCCTTTGTCCTCCCCTTCATCCCTCCTCTTCCTCTGGTTTCAATTAAAATCTTTATCGGGAAGTCTGGGGGGGTGAAGGGGGGGGCTGGAAGTCAGACATAAAGCGAGATAATAACGACGATGAAAATGACGTCACAAGACTTTTTTCAACTTTTATTTTCCACGACAGGAAACTGAGAGACAATCCAACACATTCCTCCGTCAGATCATCTTCATCTTCATTCCTCCGTCAGATCATCTTCATCTTCATTCCTCCGTCAGATCATCTTCATCTTCATTCCTCCGTCAGATCATCTTCATCTTCATTCCTCCATCAGATCATCTTCATCTTCATTCCTCCATCAGATCATCTTCATCTTCATTCCTCCGTCAGATCATCTTCATCTTCATTCCTCCGTCAGATCATCTTCATCTTCATTCCTCCATCAGATCATCTTCATCTTCATTCCTCCGTCAGATCATCTTCATCTTCATTCCTCCGTCAGATCATCTTCATCTTCATTCCTCCGTCAGATCATCTTCATCTTCATTCCTCCGTCAGATCATCTTCATCTTCATTCCTCCATCAGATCATCTTCATCTTCATTCCTCCGTCAGATCATCTTCATCTTCATTCCTCCGTCAGATCATCTTCATCTTCATTCCTCCATCAGATCATCTTCATCTTCATTCCTCCGTCAGATCATCTTCATCTTCATTCCTCCAGTCAGATCATCTTCATCTTCATTCCTCCGTCAGATCATCTTCATCTCATTCCTCCGTCAGATCATCTTCATCTCATTCCTCCGTCAGATCATCTTCATCTTCATTCCTCCGTCAGATCATCTTCATCTTCATTCCTCCATCAGATCATCTTCATCTTCATTCCTCCGTCAGATCATCTTCATCTTCATTCCTCCGTCAGATCATCTTCATCTTCATCTTCATTCCTCCATCAGATCATCTTCATCTTCATTCCTCCGTCAGATCATCTTCATCTTCATTCCTCCGTCAGATCATCTTCATCTTCATCTTCATTCCTCCGTCAGATCATCTTCATCTTCATTCCTCCGTCAGATCATCTTCATCTTCATCTTCATTCCTCCGTCAGATCATCTTCATCTTCATCTTCATTCCTCCGTCAGATCATCTTCATCTTCATTCCTCCTGTCAGATCATCTTCATCTTCATTTCTCCATCAGATCATCTTCATCTTCATTCCTCCGTCAGATCATCTTCATCTTCATTCCTCCGTCAGATCATCTTCATCTTCATTCCTCCATCAGATCATCTTCATCTTCATTCCTCCGTCAGATCATCTTCATCTTCATTCCTCCGTCAGATCATCTTCATCTTCATTCCTCCATCAGATCATCTTCATCTTCATTCCTCCGTCAGATCATCTTCATCTTCATTCCTCCGTCAGATCATCTTCATCTTCATTCCTCCGTCAGATCATCTTCATCTTCATTCCTCCGTCAGATCATCTTCATCTTCATCTTCATTCCTCCATCAGATCATCTTCATCTTCATTCCTCCGTCAGATCATCTTCATCTTCATTCCTCCGTCAGATCATCTTCATCTTCATTCCTCCATCAGATCATCTTCATCTTCATTCCTCCGTCAGATCATCTTCATCTTCATTCCTCCATCAGATCATCTTCATCTTCATTCCTCCGTCAGATCATCTTCATCTTCATTCCTCCGTCAGATCATCTTCATCTTCATTCCTCCGTCAGATCATCTTCATCTTCATTCCTCCATCAGATCATCTTCATCTTCATTCCTCCGTCAGATCATCTTCATCTTCATTCCTCCGTCAGATCATCTTCATCTTCATCTTCATTCCTCCATCAGATCATCTTCATCTTCATTCCTCCGTCAGATCATCTTCATCTTCATTCCTCCGTCAGATCATCTTCATCTTCATCTTCATTCCTCCGTCAGATCATCTTCATCTTCATTCCTCCGTCAGATCATCTTCATCTTCATCTTCATTCCTCCGTCAGATCATCTTCATCTTCATCTTCATTCCTCCGTCAGATCATCTTCATCTTCATTCCTCCGTCAGATCATCTTCATCTTCATTTCTCCATCAGATCATCTTCATCTTCATTCCTCCGTCAGATCATCTTCATCTTCATCTTCATTCCTCCGTCAGATCATCTTCATCTTCATTCCTCCGTCAGATCATCTTCATCTTCATTCCTCCGTCAGATCATCTTCATCTTCATTCCTCCGTCAGATCATCTTCATCTTCATTCCTCCGTCAGATCATCTTCATCTTCATTCCTCCGTCAGATCATCTTCATCTTCATTCCTCCGTCAGATCATCTTCATCTTCATTCCTCCGTCCTTGTGTTTTGTGCTCTGAGCTTGAACGAGACAGTTTAATATATATATATATAATATAATATATAAATATATATTCCACCTTCTTTATTAACTCTCCACTTTATAAATGTTATAAAGTTATAAAGTTGTTATTTTAATCCTCTGTGTAATTCTGCGTCACTGTAATCCTGATTATAGGACTTTGTTTCTGTAATATAACTCATTTATCATCTAATTTAATCTCTGTAATCCTCTGGATTATTGTCCAACTGAACGTGTTTAATGAGATTAAATGTTGTTTATGTTTGTGATTCATCTTTTCATCCCATTTCATTTATTGCCAATTTATAATCTCATTGTATCGTCATGGATTATTTATCCTCGTTGAATTTAATATCTATTTATATGAAATTTGATTTTAAGCACCAGAAAGAAATGGAGACCACCCCCCCCCCCCCCATGACCCGTGTGCTGAAGTATTTCCTCCGACTCCCCTCCAGATGTGTAAATGAGCTCAACGCTCGGAAAAAGCTCAGCGAGCGTTGAGCTGCGAGCCAGCAGCAGCTGAACGTGGCGGCTGAGCACAACAATGAGAAGCAGCAGAGGGAAGGAGTGAGTGTCACTTCCTCTATCGGCTCGCTGCTGGTGACCTTTCACCTCTCTGACAGGCAGCTCAGGTCGGAGGTCACGACCTTCACAGTCCGTGAAATACTTTCTCTCCTACATTACGTGCCAAACTCCCTTTAAAAACCTCAACATTTGAAATGATCTCGCTGATCCACCAGATCACCAGATCCATGCAATGCAAGTTAGGAGATATTTTAAATCTTAAATGTGTCAAACACATAAATGATCGAGCAGCACTCACACAATATGTTCTGCTTCTGCTTCTCTTCAGTGTTTGAGATGCAAAGCTATCCAAAGCGCAAAGACGCACGTACAGTTCTGCAGCTGCGTGTGATTACAGTTCTCCGTGTGGCAAAGTGTGAATGTTGCTGAGAGACAAAGTGAAATTACATTTTCAGACACTATTAAAACTATTACTCAAAACGGCACTATGAGGGATTTAAAATCCCAGTGTGTCAGTGTGCGTCAGCTCACAGCGACTCTGTTGTTGAGGCTCGTGTGCGCTGGGGCTGCACTTCATCCGCACATGACCTCATTGTTATGTGCAGGCGGGAGCAGGGAGATGGTATTTGCTTGTCCAGCAGCAGCACGACCTTCACAATCCTTTTGTGAATTTTCAGAAGGTGTAACAAGTAAAATGATAGTGGATTATATCAGAGCTGAATTTAAACGTGACTCCAACTGTTTCAGGAAACGTAATGAGTCTCATCCTGCGGCGTCAGTATCTCCTCCGGTGAGCGACGACGCACTAAATGCAGGAATCTTTGAATGAAGTTTGGTGTGAATGATTCTTCTTACGTAACACGTGGCAGAGATTGACTCACAAATAAAACGTTTTATTTTCTTTAGTTGTATAAAACTTTGTTATGGAAGCTCATAAAACCATCGGCACGTGGTGACGTAATGCCGCTGCGGTAATATTTATACCGCGGATTGTTTTGAAGTGGAGAGAGATTCAACAATTTGCAACATTTTTAACCCTTTAAAAAAGTTTTTAAAAACTGCCATAAATGTATATATTAATATTATTGTATAATTTATTTATTTGTATTATTAGATTATTTATTTCCCCTCAATATGATTATTATTTATATGAATAAATCCATAAATAATAATAAATATAAATATTATTTAACACTTTCACTGACTTAAATCTTTTAGTAAACTTCTGTCCTGATCATAACACAAATATTTATATATATATATTCTAGTTTCAGATTTTTAACCCTTTAAATGCCAGTTTGTTCACATAATGTTGTTTCGTATTTGTTTTATTTTTTGCAAACTAAATGCTATTTTCTTTACCGCATTTTTAATTTGTGTGCACGGTCAGATTTATTATTTAAAACTCCCACTTTTTACCTTAGAGGACAAATATGATATATTAATATTATTTTCCACTTTCACTTCCTTAAATCTTTTAACCAACTTCTGATTATATTCAAAAATATTAATTTTCTGAATTTTAACCCTTTAAATGTCAGTTTGTTTACATGTTTGTGTTTCTTTCATAGAGAACAACACAATAATTATGTTCTGTACACTAAATGCTGCTGCTGTTTGTCACAACTTTGGTTTTGATGCATTTGTACAGTTTGTGCAGGTAACCATGGAAACAGCAGCTGTTTGTCCCCAACAGGAGAAAATGTCTCAAACTGCTGAGATGTGAAGCTGAGATCAGAGGAAGCAGAAGTTTAATCAATTCTGCTTCTAATGTGTTTCAATGGGGACATTTCTGACTGTGTGTATGTTGGATACACACTTTATTACACACTTATTTCAGCAGCTGACGTGCACTTACTGAATGATGGTATATGCATTAACACAGCCAACAAATATATAATTTAAAAGCCAAAAAATCCCCAAAATCCTAATTATGTACAAGAGTTGAGAAACGTTATTGTGATTCCGAGCCTGCAGGGACACATCTCTTTCCAAAGGTGACTAACCCCACCCGTGTGGGACGTCAAGGAGGTGAAATCGACTACAAACAGTCAGTAGATAACAGCACAGTTGTGTGTTTTCTCCCTGCAGGTAGTGACTGATGCCTTCCTGTGGGGTTAGACCACAACAACAACATGACGTGTTGCTGCCCAAGTTTAACGATCCGCCTAAAAGCCACAACGTGCCATAAAAAACATTTCACCCTCCGAGTTCCCGGAGAAAGAAACCCATCACCTCTGCAGGGAAACATCACAACCTCGCAGCGTTGCACCAAACTGCACAAACTCAATTAAAGGTCCATCACAACGTCACAGCGCTGCAGCTGGAAACTCAATGTAATCAGTGAAACAGGGAGATGCTCTCCGGCCTCGTCCTCTGGGTGTGTTCTCATTTACCAATCTGCAGATATGTATTTATACATGTATCCGCAGGAAGAGATCGTTAATCCTAATACAATTATACATTTAAGTGTTATTCTCAACTAGACTATAAAATATGGATGCAGGAGTCATACGTCTCCAGCATATAAGATGTATTAAAGTAAAGACACAAAGGTAACGGCTCGACATCTTCCGGCGTTCAGATCAGACACAAAGCATTTTCCTTAGGATGCCCCTCCTCCTGGGGGGTGGGGTCTGTGGTTGCCGCTCAATCTCAACATTTCAACTTTATTTACAAAATAAGTAAAAATCTTCCTTCTCAAATGTTTTACTTGTTTTCATGGTCGACGATGAAGACTGTGTCAAAAGCTCCAGAACAAGCAAGTAAAACGAGAATAAACTGAACACTTGAGCCTCTTTGAGTCTTATTTATAAAACATTTATGATTTAAATACCTATTCTGAAGAGTGGGAAGGAAACCAGCTTGAGTCAGAAGTTGTTTCATTTCCTCATCTGCTTCAAACACAACTGAAAACATCTTAATGACGACAAAGAGCTCCTTTAATCTGAGCTGGTGGTTAACTCTCATTAACTCTCATTAACTCAACTCTCATTGACTCAACTCTCATTAACTCTCATTAACTCTCATTAACTCTCATTAACTCTCATTAACTCTCAATAACTCTCATTAACTCTCATTGACTCTCATTAACTCTCATTAACTCAACTCTCGTTAACTCTCGTTAATCTCGTTAATCTCGTTAACTCTCATTAACTCTTGTTAACTCTCATTAACTCTCATTAACTCTCGTTAACTCTTGTTAACTCTCGTTGACTCTCCTTAACTCTCCTTAACTCTCCTTAACTCTCCTTAACTCTTATTAACTCTCGTTAACTCAACTCTCGTTAACTCTCATTAACTCTTGTTAACTCCCATTAACTCTCCTTAACTCTCCTTAACTCTCCTTAACTCTCATTAACTCTTGTTAACTCTCCTTAACTCAACTCTCGTTAACTCTCCTTAACTCTCCTTAACTCTCATTAACTCTTGTTAACTCCCATTAACTCTCCTTAACGCTCCTTAACTCTCCTTAACTCTCCTTAACTCTCCTTAACTCTCGTTAACTCAACTCTCATTAACTGTCATTAACTGTCATTAACTGTCTTTAACTCTTGTTAACTCCCATTAACTCTCGTTAACTTAACTCTCGTTAACTCTCATTAACTCTTGTTAATTCCCATTAACTCTCGTTAACTCAACTCTCATTAACTCTCCTTAACTCTCCTTAACTCTCCTTAACTCTCGTTAACTCTTGTTAACGCTCCTTAACTCTCATTAACTCAACTCTCCTTAACTCTCCTTAACTCTCCTTAACTCTCATTAACTCTCCTTAACTCTCCTTAACTCTTCTTAACTCTCGTTAACTCTCATTAACTCAACTCTCCTTAACTCTCCTTAACTCTCATTAACTCTCCTTAACTCTCCTTAACTCTCCTTAACTCTCATTAACTCTTGTTAACTCTCCTTAACTCAACTCTCGTTAACTCTCCTTAACTCTCCTTAACTCTCATTAACTCTTGTTAACTCCCATTAACTCTCCTTAACGCTCCTTAACTCTCCTTAACTCTCCTTAACTCTCGTTAACTCAACTCTCATTAACTGTCATTAACTGTCATTAACTGTCTTTAACTCTTGTTAACTCCCATTAACTCTCGTTAACTTAACTCTCGTTAACTCTCGTTAACTCTCATTAACTCTTGTTAATTCCCATTAACTCTCGTTAACTCAACTCTCATTAACTCTCCTTAACTCTCCTTAACTCTCCTTAACTCTCGTTAACTCTTGTTAACGCTCCTTAACTCTCATTAACTCAACTCTCCTTAACTCTCCTTAACTCTCCTTAACTCTCATTAACTCTCCTTAACTCTCCTTAACTCTTCTTAACTCTCGTTAACTCTCATTAACTCAACTCTCCTTAACTCTCCTTAACTCTCATTAACTCTCCTTAACTCTCCTTAACTCTCCTTAACTCTCATTAACTTTCCTTAACTCTCCTTAACTCTCCTTAACTCTTCTTAACTCTCATTAACTCTCATTAACTCAACTCTCCTTAACTCTCCTTAACTCTCCTTAACTCTCATTAACTCTCCTTAACTCTCCTTAACTGTCATTAACTCTTGTTAACGCTCCTTAACTCTCCTTA